>NC_091062.1:10135000-10433946 GCF_000393655.2 Nicotiana sylvestris | reverse complement strand
TAAAAACAGCATTTAGCACATTAGGCTCAAACATGTAAAAATCAGATAAAACCAAATATAACAATTTATCTAAGCTCGAATTCTAACCCTGAAACAGTGGTTCTGGGAAATTCCCCAGCAGAGTCGCCAGAGCTGTCACACCTCCTTTTTGCGCGCCCGCCTCGAAGGGTTAGATGCGCGAGGGAGTTTTTCCAATTTAAGTGAAAATATTCGAAATGAGATTATTTATTTAATTCAGAGTCGCCACTTGGGAAAGGTTTGGTTTTTGGTGTCCCAAGTCACCGGTTTATCTTGAATCCCAAATCGAGGAAATTTTCGACTTTTCCAAATGAAGTCTGCGAACCAGAAATTCTAAGTAAGGAATTCTGTTGACCCGAGGGAAGGTGTTAGGCACCCTTGAATCCCGTGGTTCTAGCACGGTCGCTTAAATTGTTATAATGGCTAAATATCTGATTTAAATACATGTTATGACTTACGTGCTTTTATTAAGTTTAAACCGCTTTTATTATTGTCATTTATTTTTATAGAATTGCAACGTCGTGAAAATGCATCTCGAACCACGTCACAATCAATGCACCCATGGTCGTCGACACATTTTGACTCCGTTGAGATTTGGATTTGGGTCACATCAATGTGCACCCGTGTTTAAGAATGTAATTTAATTAAGCCGCGCCTAAAGAGCCTAACACGTTATTATCTTTGGGGAAGGAGTGAGCTTTTCTAGATAATCCATCCCAAACTTATGGGTTTATTATGATCAATTGTTGAGGGCTCTGCGATGTGTATCTTTATTTGACGAGGCTCGTCTCATTACCTTTTACAAGGATATCCTAAAGCGGCTACATATCTATTACATTTGTCTCTAAAAAAAAAAAATGCCAAACTTACTTGTTAAACAACTACATACCAAATCTTTGCTATGTTTGACGAATCCGAATTTTTGTTTGATTACCTGATTGGTTGTTTGTGAGGTGAGAATTACCTCATGCCTTGTCTTCAAAGAGTGAATAAGCTTTGTTAATTTGATAAGGGAGATTGCAAGCAAACTAATAACATATGCTAAATTTACATTTAAACGACCTTCAAGTTTGAATTTTAAAACTAGCTTTTTGGGCTTGATAATTAAATCGGTTGTTTATTAAGAAAACTACTACTAATTGAACTCGAAAATGCCTATTAGTTTTCCTCAAAGTCATCGCATTATTTCGAAACGATGAATCTATATCGAAACCCATATCGAACCTATATTGGATCAAGTAATCTAACAAGAGGGTTGGCATACATGGTCACCCTGTTAACACCACATGAGAATTAGCTTGGGGTACATTTATCTTGAAATCAAATGGGACCAAATATAACAGATTTGACAGTTCAGAGGTCTAGACAAAATACATACAGATGCTTGCTATGATTCTATGTTATAATGTCATAACTAAAACAAAACCCAATGGTTATATGCATTAAAACACGTCTGATCTAGCAAACAAATGCTATCTAATAGTTCATCTCAAAATCAGAATGTATGTTAATTCATACAGAGCAATTGCAGTTTGAAGTTAAACAAATGCAGGCCAACTCATCATTTAAACTATGACTACATTTTGAACATAAGCATCGTGAAGTAAACAACATTCGTTTCTTTATTTCTGCTTCAAGGCTTCAAACTTTTAACAACACATGGTTTCAGAAGTTGTGTATCTAGAAGTGTTTACAGTTGAAGAAGAAGGGAAGTCAGCAGAGTAACAATGGCAACAAACGTAGCAGTGACAGCAGGTAACAAACAAGAACAAGTCCCCGTGCAAGATACAACTATGGCCGATGAAAAATGGCAAAATGACAGCAACCAAACAGTGTAGTAGAAATAGAAGTCCAAAACAGTCCAAACTTCAGGGAATAAACCAATGCAACCCACAACCAGTAAACTCAGTTTAAACTGGGAAGAATCAGAATTGATTTGAACAAGCTGAAGAACAAATGAAATCCAAACGACAATGTGAAGAAACAGTTTCTGATTTTCTATATCTTTTCTCTCTTGTATTTGTGTCTGTATCTCTCAATGTGTATCTGTATGTGCCTCTCTATTTTTTCTCCTCCAACCTCTAATCTTTCAGTCTAAAAATTCAGTTCCTAGATCTCCAAAATCAGTTCCTAAAATCTGTCTGAATTGCTCAAGAGTTCCCCCCTTTTCCTAATCCAGTCCTTTCTAATGGAAGTTCTTCTTCCTTTTTTGCTAACATCATCTATTCACAGCCTATTAAAACACATCAGAACCCCCTCACTTTCTTGCTGTTTTTCCACTCAATGTTTAAAATATGAAACCCCCCATGAGATTCCTGACAGATATATCTTTGAATGGGCTTATTATTTCTAAATTAAAACAGCATATGGACAGCCTGACTATGCCCTGACAGCACATGCTGTCCCATTTGCTCTAATTATTAAAGAAACACAGTGCACATGCTGCCCAAGAATGCACATGCCATCAATTTTAAACCAAAATCTGAATTGCAACTATAAACTAAGCCCTGTAATGTTTCAGAATCAATTTGAACCACCACAAACAAGCTATACTTAGTTCCTAGTTGCATTCAAACAAAGTTTCAGCAGACAAGCCAACAATATGAATAAAATTATTACCATTTAACAACTGAAACTAATCGACGACGTATGTCGACTCGACTATACTAATTGTAACACATACAATCGTAGCCAAAGATCAGAAATCCAATAGTATCAAACAAGGGGTTCAGATTGCAATGTCAAAACAGAAATGACCTTGGGAACTAATTAAATGACCAATTACAAATTCGAACCGAATATGCAGTTTGTAAAACACACACATTATTAGTGAATGAAAAAAGAACTTGACTATGTACAGAGGCCCGGGCAAGGTGGGCAGGACACAGTCAACAGAACTTAAAGAAAATCATCTGAAACAATTAGCCATGCGAACAAACTTTTAACACACATGAACTGAATAATAATAAGAAAAACAAACTTACCTTAAAAACCTTAAAAATCAGGAAGCCTTAGCTCGGATTTGAACAGACCCTTCTTGGGGTTGAACGGACTTTAATCGAAGTGTTCTCAACTGAGAACACTTCGATTAAAGTCCATTAGACCCTAATCACTTGGTTTAAACGGACACAGACCAGGCCCTGGGTTTTCTATGGTTCTTGGATGACAGATTTGGGTTTTGATTCTCCATGGTTAGATTCGGACCAAACCAAGCATGGTTTGGTCACAAGGGAGGTCCGGGGACTGTCCGGTATGAATCTAGGGCAGATCGGTGTAGATCGAGTTTTGACTCGAATCTTCAAATGAAGATTCGAGAAGGTGGGATGGGATTCGAGCTAAGCGGTTAACAGATCCATGTTCAGGGTGGTGAGGTGGTCCTACGGTGTTAAGGTGGGAGTCACCGGCGTCCAGGCCGCCGAGATTAATGGTGAAGGGAAAGGTGGCGGCTAGGGTTTCGTGGGGAAAGGGGATGAGGACGAAGGCGGGGGTCTTGGATATGGGGCAGGGTATGGTAGGAAAGTTTATATATGGAATGGGTGGATTGATCTCAGCCGTTGGATGAGGCGAGATGAAAGGCCAGGATCTTTCAACTGATGGGGAAACAGTGTCATTTCAAATGCCAGGGTTTTGGTTGGTTTGGGGGTTGAACGGGTCGGGTTTGTTCCTGGGTATGGGGGATGCGATCTTGACCGTTGATCATTCTGAGATCAACGGCCCAGATCAGACCAGATCAAAACGATGTCGTTTGGAAGCTCTTGAAGTAAGCTGGTCTGGACCGGGGCAAGCACATGTTTTGGGCTTGATTTGGTTCAGTTTTGGGCCTGTTTTGTTTTAACTTGGACTGGCCTGGTCCGAAAATCCTTCTCTTTTTTTTCCTTTAATTTCTTAAATTAATTTTCCAAATAATACTATATAAAACATTGAACAACAATTATCACACAATTAACATTTAATTATACTAAACACTTAATGACAAAATACAATGAAAGATGCACACATTTTATTTTTCTTTTAATAAACGGATTACGGTTCACACGACATATATATATTTTTTATTTTTGTTTGAATAAAATAACCACGGGCAAGATCACAAATAACTAGCAAAAATGCCACGTAAAAATCCAGAAAATGTACATCAAGACCAATTGCTATTATTTTGTTTCTTTTGGAGTGATTGTCGCGTAAAACAAAAATCACGTGCTCACAACCTTTGCTGGCCCAATACACTACTCTCTGAATCTCTCTTTTGCGGTCGCACTAGAATTGTGTGGTCCGCACTGCTGGCCTTTTTTCCTGTTTTGGTTCTTGTCCACTTTTGACCCTTTATGAGCTAATTTTGACTTCTTTGGCCCGTTTCCCAATGTTCCTGCAATCAAGCACATTTCATTAGTTTTCGGGAATACCTTTAAGCATTTTTATGCTAAAACACAAGTAAAAGAGAGCAAATAAGCGGTCAAAATCCCTACTTATCAACTCCCCCAAACTTAAGCTTTTGCTTGTCCTCAAACAATTAAAGCAATTCCCACCTCCACTAGCAAAAAGATATTTCAGCCGGCCTAAGGTGAATCAATCACGCATCAATTAGGACCAACAATTACCCACAACACATATGAATTATCAACAACACAATGATATGACCTTTTGAGTACCATAATTCTAATGTGACACTAGCACATTAAGAGTTGAGTCTATTCATCAAGGAAGCTCGCTCTTTCACGTAGGTCATTGTGGATTCCAAACTCCTCCTCCTCTACTCTCCATTAGCAAATCTCACTTTATAATGCAACACTCGAAGTAAGGATCGTGAAAAGTTCGCTTATCTCTCTCAAAAGAACGCTACAAGTCTGACTTTAAGCACCATAAGCTTGCCCCTTATGTACATCACTAATTAAGCTCATTCGACTTGAAATCATGTAGGGCTTTTGCGGGATATAACGAAGGCTTTTGGACCAAGGTAAGACTTATTGGAATACTGGTTTTATCTTTCCTTAAGCACTCCATTTTCTCTTTTCGGCTCATACTTTCTCTACTCTTTGAGTCATTTTCTACTTCCTCGGGGGAACTAGAGAGACGTAACGTCACTCTTTCTTGATCATGACAATTTATTTTTCTCCTTTTCGATTTAGTCCATGCCTTTCATCATCATTTTCTTTTGAATTCCGTTCAACTCTTTCACTTTATTCACTTTCTTTTTGGCATTTTTCTTTTTGTTCCTACTTTCTTTTCTTTGCCTTCCCCTTTCTTCATTTCTTTCTATTCTTTGTACCTTATATCACTTCAATCTCCCCATTTCTCCCCCAAACTTATGTATTTGCCAATTGTTTGTCAAAAATTCTAAGGAAAGATTGGGTGCTAAGAGAGGATCAATATAAAACGAATAAAGGCTTGTAACGTGGTTATTGAAAGAAAAAAGGCATAGGCTCAAAGGGGTTGACTAGGGATATCATATTGGTAGGCTATGGAAGATTTCAAATTCCAAATTGGATCAAAGAGAGCCTACAATCATTTTTCAAGCCAAGCTACACTTAGAATTTCACATAGACAAACATTCGAGGCAAGTTGTAGACTATTAACACGAGCACTTGGACTTGTAACTAAACATCTCACCTCTCACGCTTCTAGATTGCTAAAGAGAATAGAGTCGAGGACCCACAACAACCCTAGCTAAGATTGAGAATCATAAATGGATCGACTGAACCATTCGACGCCTGTTTAAGTTAACATAAGAGTCAAAAGGTCACAACTAAAACTATTTTCTGCCAACAACTTGTTTTAACCATATAATCATAGGTAAATGTATTGGTACCAAGTGAAGCATGCTTGAAACCCTTTTATTCATTACTACTATATTTGCCTAAACATAAAAAAAAGACTCAATACGTTAAGAAGGTTGTCACACCATCCATCGTTGGGAAGAGCCACCAAGTTCACACAAAATCTACCTTTGAAAAGAGCCATGGCATTAAGAAAACCAAAGGCTTATTGTTCACTCAAAATGTAAAAAAGAAGCTAATGAATTAAAAAGAAGCTATGAAATAAACTACGGAAAGCGAGATAAATAAATATACAAACTGAAGTCAAATGAATATATACATAGGGAAAACGAATATATACATCAAATGGAAGAATATGCACATACTAAAAGGAAACTAAAGATGAAAGGAAAATAGTATCAGAGTTATTACAGCCCAAATGTCAAATGTCAAAGTCAAATAATCAAAATAGACCACCCCCGTGATGAAAATAAGCATTGTCCTCAATACTTAATAGAAATAAGAACATGAAAAGAGTAGAGAGTTAAGAGAACTCCCTATGTGGTCTCAGTCTGCATGGGATCCTCAGCACCCTCTATCTCTAACTGTATCTCATCATCTCCAGACTGAGGGACAACTGGGTTATTGAGCATCTAGATTATCTCCTCAGTAGTGTGGGAAGTGGAAACCGGCTCCTCAGACTAGCCCATTGCTGCCTTTGGTGCTGGGACTGAAGGCTCCATAAGCATGTCCAATGGCAGATCTCTGGCAGATGGAATCTTGGTGACCTCCTTTCTCAACTTGTCCACTAACCTCTTCGATGCTTGAGACTTCTTCATCTTTTTTAATTGCTTGCTCAAGTCCCCAATGACCTTCCCATGCGCCATTAGAATATCCGTAATGGTCTTCTGGTTTTCCAGTATCTTCTTTAATGTTTCCTCCACTGACGGAGGTACTTGTGGCTCTGCTGGGGCTGAGGACTGTGCTGCAACAACACTAGATATAGCAGTTAGCTTTGTAGTAGCCTCCTGCATCAAGTTGTTGAGACTCGCCAATGTCTGGGAGACTCACAACGCAGTTTGAGGATATGTAGATGAAATCGACACTAGCAATAGCATTGATAGACTAGCAGAAGTAGGTGGTCCGACGGATAAAGATGGTGGCATGGCTGCTGTCCCGGTGGAAGTACCGGCTACTGTAGAATGCTCGGCAGCTGAATCAGTAACCACTACTGTTGGCTCCTCAGACTGGCCAGTGGAGGTAGTAGCTTTTCCCTTGAATTTCGGGTTGTCAGCTCCCTGAAGGTGGTACCAGGAGAAAGGCTTATTGGCCTTCACCTCAGTATCATAATGCTTTGACTCTACCCCTTGATCCTTAAAGTATTCAGTGAGGAAGTTCGGGTATGGATAAGATCTCTCACCTTTCTGGACAACTAGAGTGATGTTGGTGGACATGATGACACCAACATTTATCGGATACCCAACCATAATCGAGGCCAGAAGTGGAAGCATGTTTTCATTGAGGCATGGGTTAATGCGACTACACATAAACGTTTTCCACCCTTTTGCTTCAAAGTTTGGGGTGTCCTGGTGTTTGCGACCAAAACACTCACGCAAGTGTACACGATCTTCAAGTAATATAGTAATAAGTAAAGTATTGTCCCCACGAGGACTTATGATCAACTTATCAACTGATGCAAACCCAAACAATTGTCGATTCAAGCTAATTCATCACAAAATACATACATAACCACTTTACAATTTAACTAGTAATCAAACAATAATACAACGCAAAGTTACTGCGCCACTTATACAATTTTATTTTAACAATTAATAAGAGAGTTATTCCAGGGTCATGGACTTGCTAGAGATCATGCTACGCTTTTAGCTTAAGAATGATTTATTGAATTATCTGGGTTATTAATTATAGGGTTGATAATACCCATAAGAATCTGTCGAATTCTTATGCGCCTATTCAAGTTAAATTAATACCTATATGTCTATGGTATTAATATTAACTCAAATGCATTTACAAATCCTATTTTTCAACTAAACAAGGCAATTAAGTATAGTTCTATCTTAATCGCGAATATTTCGCCCGATGCCCAGGATCAAGATCTTGTTCTATTTGATTCTATATGCAATCAAGAATTTCTTTTTTTCAAGTTTAACTCAAGATTCGTAAATAGTATTTTACTGTTAGCTACGCAGTAAAATAATTAACAGCAGAATCAAATAAACAACCCTTAACGATAACTTCAAGATCATCAATTTAAGCTTCAAACAACATAATCATCTAACATCCATAACCCTATAATATTTGGATTTTTAGCTACTCATATCATATAAACATCAACAATATAAGTCTTAAAAATTTTATAAATAGATACTAGAAGAAAGTTTAGAAAAACTCTTTCAATCCTTGCTCCAACGTGTTGTCTCCTCTTGATTTTGATCCTCCAAGATGGATCTCCTTCTCTTTTTCTCTCTAAAAATAGGTCTGGTCCGTCAATAATGGCTGCTTTGTTTTTTCTCTTGTTTTTCTATCGGGGCTTGCTATGCGACCCCCGAACACGATCTCGACTTGATTTAAGTCGGAATCTCTTCCTGCAAGGCATAAAGCATGAATTTAGTACAATTCATTATTATTTAAGCTCAAACCTTTGTAAAATGCAACAATTAAAGTGTTGTTACAATGACTAAAATATGAGTTTCTAGCCTATGATCACCTGGACAATTGGAACCCCTGCTGTGATCCACGGAGGTGTTGACCCTGGGATTGCCAGAATCTCAGCTAACCACGGACGAGTTGCATCACCCATAGCTAGCTTCTCCAAATATTGCACTGCTTCCACTTCTTCAAACCTCACATATTTGTTCAGTGCACAAGAGTCAAAGCAGATTTTCAGATTTCGCACTTCTGTCACCTTAATTCCCTGTTTGATGTGAGCAACATTTGCGCAGAATTCCTTGACCAGGTACTCATTTGCATCAAGGACACTGTTGGTAAACCATTTCCATCCTTTCCATTCCTGTAATTGCCTCAAGACATTGGGGTTGTGCTTGTTCAAGTCTTTCATAAAAACTTATCGCTCAAGAGTGAGCGATCTCTGTGGCCACCATTCCCTAAACTTTGTGAAGGCATTGGCACTAATAAATCTGTCCTCCCATATCTTGGGCCTCCTTGATCTTTCTAACCCTTCCACTGAAGTATCGCCCCCTCTCTCAAAATCTGGATCATCATCATCGTCATCTAAATTTATTGGAGCAGGGGGAGCATGTGAGGAAGAGGGCTCAGAGTTTTGGCTACCCTCTTCCGAACCTTCCAAAGAACTGGCAGCTGATGAGGACTCATCCACCAAATGGAATCTCCCTAGGATTTGTTGTGATTGGGCTTCCGGTTGTACTTGCACGGAATTACCCTTAGAAGCTTCCCCAAATGGGACGTACTCACTGGTCTCCGAGGTATCAGGGGCTCTACTTGTGGTTGGTTTCTTGGTTATGACTTTTTGAGGTGCTAGAGGAAGGTTGCTTTTACCTCGACCCCGACCTCGGGAGGATTCTGCACTCCATTTTGCTATATCTATTTTTCCACGTGATTGAACCATTGTCTGCAACACATAAGTAAGAGACATTAATTAGAATTGAAGCTCATAATGTATACAAAGTAGTGTTCAAAGTTGCAGGAAAAGTGTCTCAGGGCAGTGCAGACCACACAAAAGTGAGTACGACCACATACAGTGCGGACCACACAAATGTGAGTGCGGCCGTACAAACAAGAGTGTGAACCACATAATTTTGACTACGGCCGCACAACCCCAGGTTCAGACTACTAGGGTCTCTGATATTTCATTAGTGCAGATCGCATAAAAATGAGTGCGGCCGCGCAAGTCCACTGCAGACTGCACAATTTTAAATGCGACCGCATAAAGATGCAAGAAGCCCTATTTATACTTTTACTCATGGGGCCCAAATTTCTACCTGAGTGCGGCCGCATAATTTTGATGCAATCCTCACTCCTTACCTGCCCTTGAGAAGTCATGCTACGGACCGCACAAAAATATATGCGGCCGCAATTCCTTAAGTATTTTTGACAGGCCAACTTCAGAGACCATGCATTTTGACACTTAGCCAAAATTTTCATGCACATTCCTTGCAATGCACACCCATTCCTGCATAAACTTCAAAACTGTTTTGCACAAAACAAATCCTATCTAATCTAAAAGGGAAAAACGAAAGAAAGGAAAAGACATGGGTTACCTCCTAAAAAGCACCCGGTTTAACGTTGCGGCACGGCGTAGATTACCAATCACTTGAAATAAAGAACCGCCACAATGTGGCTATCATCAACCTTGCCAAGATAATGTTTAACCCGGTGCCCATTTACTCTAAAAACCTCATCATTCTTATTTTTCAAATTTAGAGCACCAAAGGGGGTTACATTCACTACTTCCAAGGGATCACTCCATTTTGATTTCAATTTGCCCGGAAACATCCTTAATCGTGAATTGAACAATAACACAAGATCACCTTCTTTGAACTCCTTGTTGTGGATGTACTTGTCATGGAGGTATTTCATCTTCTCCTTGTAAAAGGACGAACATGTGTTGGCATGATACTAGAATTTATCAAACTCATTCAATTGTGACACCCTTAGGTTTGTTGCGACATCCCACTCAAGATTCAACCTTTTCAAAGCCCACATGGCCTTATGCTCGAGTTCTATCGGAAGATGGCACACCTTCCCAAATACCAATCGATATGGATACATCCCAATCGACGTCTTGTAGGCCGTCCTATAAGCCCAAAGAGCATCATCAAGTTTTCTTGACCAATCCGTCCGGTTGGCATTGAAAGTCTTTGACAAAATACTCTTGATCTCCCAGTTGGAGACTTTAACTTGTCCGCTTGCTTGAGGATGGTAGGGGGTCAATACTTTGTGAGTGACACCATACTTTGTGATTAAGGTATCAAAAGCTCGATTGCAAAAATGCGAACTCCCATCACTAATAATGGACCTCGGAGTACCAAACCTTGTAAAGATGCTTTTCTTTAAGAATGTCACCACACTCTTCGCCTTCATTGTTGGGTAACACAATGGCCTCGACCCACTTGGAAACATAATCAACAACGATTAGAATGTAGGTGTTCCCACAAGAGCTAATAAACTGACCCATGAAATCAATACCCTACATGTCGAAGATGTCTATCTCCAAAATGGTGGTGAGAGGCATTTCATTCTTCTTTGAGATCCCACCGGCCCTTTGGAATTCATCAAAATGCTTGGCAAGCTTAGTAGCATCCTTGTAGAGCGTAGGCCAATAGAATCCACAACTCAAAACTTTTGCCGCCGTTCTTGCTCCACCATGGTGACCACCATATGGGGAAGAGTGGCAAGCCTCAAGAATACACACTTGTTCTTACTCTGGCACACATTGCTGGATCACACCATTGGTACATTTTCGAAAGAGATATGACTCATCCCAATATTAGTCAAGGCAATCCCTTTTGAGCTTCTTCCTTTGGTTTGAAGAGAACTCATTCAGGACAATGTCACTCACAAGGTAGTAGGCTAAATCGAGAAACCATGGTACCCCGTTCATTGAAATGGCTAGGAGTTGCTTATCGGAAAATGAATCATTGTTCTCAAGGCCGTCATGTGGCCTCCCCTCCTCCTCCAATCGGGACAAATGGTCCACCACTTGATTTTCACTACCCTTGCGGTCTTGAATCTCTAGATCAAACTCTTGCAATAGAAGCACCCACCACATCAACCTTGACTTAGAATATATTTTGCCCATCAAATAGCGAAGCTCCGCATAGTCGGTGTGAGAAATCACCTTAGTACCCATCAAATATGGCCGGAACTTCTCCACAGCAAAGACAATAGCAAGTAGCTCCTTTTCGATCTCTATATAGTTGACTTGAGCATCATTCATGGTCTTGCTAGCATAGTAGATCGGATGGAAGATTTGGTTGATTCTTTGCCCCAACACCGCTTCAACCGTAACATCACTAGTATTACACATGATCTCAAAAGGTAAGCTCCAATCCGGTGCGGTAATAATAGTAGTAGTCAACTTGAACTTAAGCAACTCGAATGACTTCATACATTTTTCATTGAAATGGAACTTGGCATCCTTATCCAAAAGTTTGCACAATGGGTTTATCACCTTGGAAAAATCCTTGATGATCGGCGATAGAAACCCACATGACCCAAGAAGCTCCTCACTCCCTTCACAGATGTAGGGGAGAGAGTTTGGAGATAACCTTAATTTTGGCCTTGTCGACCTCAATACCATGCTTAGAAATTTTGTGGCCGAGGATAATGCCTTCCTCAACCATGAAGTGACACTTCTCCCAATTCAACACCAAATTAGTCTCCTTACATCTAGCCAAGACCCTATCTAAACTGTTCAAGCAATCATCAAAAGAGTTTCCAACATAGAGAAATCATCCATGAAGACCTCAAGAATATCCTCCACCATGTCGGTAAAAATGGCCATCATACACAATTGAAAAGTCATCGGTGCATTACATAAACCAAATGGCATCTGTGAGAATGAAAAGTACCATAGGGACAAGTGAAGGTAGTCTTTTCTTGATCCTCCTAAGCAATGAGAATTTGATTGTAGCCGGAATACTGATAACTAGGGATTCTAGTTTATTTTATGTTTTTTTTTGCTTAAGTTTTGGATTAAAAGTGTGTAAAAGTATTCCTAAAAGCTAACTTAATGTGCTTGCTTGTAGTGTTTGGTAAAAAAGACATGAAAGTCAAAACTAACTCAAAAAGGAGTGAAACCTGCACAAGTAAAAGCTGAGTCAACTGAGCGTTGACAGCGGAAAATCAACCGTGGACGCGGAGGGTCCACCGCTGAGGCAGTCTTGATCTTGCGATCTGCGGTGGCAAGGTTCAGAAAACTGAAATGTTGGTCTTAAAAAGTCACTGTGGCCCGCGGTGAAATTGCACGACAGCGGTGGCTTTATTGCGACCACGGTCATTTTATTGCCATCAGCGGAAGCCAGATTCTGTGTGTTAGCATGACTACTCGATTCTTGTTACCTTGCTTCGAATAGGTTTTACTGAGTTCTTAACCTAACTTATACCACCTCTATGTGATTATATTCATCTCAATTGTTCAAGACTTGCCTCTTTCTATCGATATTGCTGACATCTCCTATTTGCTACGTCTGTTTGTTCTTACTCTATTTATATGTTGAGTATAGAATCATAACTTCCTTTTGATTGATTTTAATTTCCTTATTTTATGGTTTGATTGAAAGATTTTCTTTAAAACCCTAAATTTCTACCTCGTCTGTTTAAATTAACTGATTCTCCTACCTTATTTGCTGGTACTTTATTCTTGCTAAACCATTTCCTTAATTGGAGTTTTCTGAACTTAATCCTAATTGTCTACCCTATGCTTATTGAACTTTGGTTCTTTTCTTATTAGTCATATACTGATTTCTTGCCTTATATGCCACTGGTTCTTACCGTTTGAATTAATTCCCTTAACTTAAGGGAGTACTTACCTTGATTTCCTGACTGATTGATTCTGAGTTCCTTAATTACTAATGGACTTTGATTTCTACCTGCTTTCAAACTATAAATACCCTAGTCTTTCATTTGCACAACACATGAACTCTTGGTTAAAAAAAACTATCTCTCACACTTAAACTTTCTGCTCTATCTTTTGTACTACTTACTACTTCTTTAAGTTAGCCGGCTGCAAGCCAAGGCTAACCATTGTGTTCTCTTGTTCTTTAATTCTGCTTACTGTCCTCTTTACTGGTATGTTCTAGTTTCAATTCAAAGTTCCAACAACAATATGATTTTCTTATTGCTTCAGTTCATCCTATTTCTAATTTGCTTCTAGTTGTGGTTTTGTTGTGAAATTTGTAGTTGATGTTTACCTTATTATGTACCCCCTTCCTTTAGAACAAGCATGTTACCCCTCTGTATTGTTTCTGAACATGTTTGCACCAATTATCTCTATGTGTTCTATGTATTCCCAAATCCCTATCATCCCTGTATATGAGCTTGTTCTTTTGTCTGGTTTTGTGACTATGTCTGGTCAGCTGCTTCTGAGCATGTTTGTACCAATTCCTAGACCTTTGCTTGATTATGTGCTTGCAGTCAAGTGTTCTATGTATCCCAAACCCCTTGACCCATGTTTGTGATTACTGAATTTACTTTGGTTATGTGACTACTAGCTTTGTATAAACCTGGCCTAAGGTGTTGTGTTTGGACTTCTGTTCATTTCTTCAATCTCTTTTCAAACAGTCTCTGTTGTTTTACTATATTACTTTCAAACAGACTTCCTTTTTAATACAGTTTTTTACTAAAAACTCTCAACTTGTGTCAATCATTTTCACTCTACTCCTAAGTTAATAAGTTCTGCCCCCTCTAGTATGTGTACTACCTTGGGATCCTCTGAACTCTGGCATACTGAGGTTGGCCTTTCCACACTGCACTTGTTCAAATATTTGGTTAAAAAGTCTAGGAGTAAGCACTGTCCGAGATCCTTGAGATCCTTAGGGAACTTTGATGCACCTGTCTATGGAATTGAGGCATTTGAGGCCATTGGAGGCTTTGGGAAATCTGGGCCTAATCGGAGGCTCCCTATAGAATAGCTTCTTGTTTCTTATTTACTCATGTAATTTATTCATTGGTCTATAATAATTTGTAAACAAATATTGGGGTATTTAGTGAAAGGGATAGGTAGATACATGTTTTATGGGGTAATATAGGTAGAAATCATGCTCATAGGACTTTATGTTTAATCTGATTGCTTTATCAAGTAGAAATCATACTCATAAGGCTTTACATTTCATTATCTCACTATGCTAGAAACCATGCCTATAAGTTCTAAATAATCATGCCTTCAATGTCTTAAAATCATATTAACGAATAGATGCCATGCCTATAGGACTTAATCCAGATTATGTTATGGCAAGTGTTTATGTATGTTTTCAGGTTTGCATGTCTTAAAATCAGATTAACAAAGTTATATATCATACCTATAGGGAACCATATTCGAAATTCTGCCTGTCAATATAAACTAGTCTAGTAATTCAACTTATTCCATACTTAGTTCACTTCTGATTGGTTTAATTAAGTAGTCTATACTTCCTGAAACAAGTTCTTTAAAACAGCCTCAATTTAACATTAGAACAGCATACCTATAGGTATTAAAGAAGCCCGTTTCAAATCCTGCTTTATTTCTATATAAATAGAGTCATCAGTACTCCCCATATAGGCAGGCCTTTAAGGAGTTTTTCAAAACTGTATTTCTGAAAACTGTCTCTGTTGCTTAATGTTTTCTGATCCTAACAGACTTTAAAAAATCAATAGGCAACTGCTAGGGTCACTACTCCTGAGTTTCTAAAAAAAATTTGTTTGCTTCTGCATATTCACCTAGATATCCTGCCTTAGGATAGTGTCTAATAAAAGCCATTAATTGTGCTTGAGTCATGATGTTTATGCGCTTATTTGAGGAGAAAACTTTGAGCCTCTAATTGCTCCTTTTTATGTGCTGAAAGTCCTAAGTGTTTTGATTATCGCCTTAGAATTTTTACCTTTTAAAACCTTAGGGGTCCGTCTAGAACCATCTATAGGTAGAGGTCTTAACTCCCTCCAGGACTATTAAGAAGGGACGGGTAGCAGCATGCAATAGAAATCATTGACCAAACACTCACTTTGCATGACCACTAGGGGGATGGGAAGGGTAGATCTGGGATATGATGACTACATGCTAATGCCACGTGTAGCCCCTCATCGAGGAGTGTTTATCGGACATTGTATGGGGTGATCCTATAGGATAACCAACCTAGGAGCCCTCCTTTACCCAAAACTCTCTTTTATTTAAACCTTTGTTTTACGACTTGTCCAGATCTTTATCTTATTATCCAATGTTCTTTAATTGCAACCTATTTAATCAAACTGTTTATTTGTAATGGACTAATTTGTCAATATAAGTTCGGCCAGGACCCATAGTTGTGGACCAAGAGAGGTGTCTAACACCTTTCCCTTGAGGTTACTTTGAGCCCTTACCCTAATCTCTGGTAACGCAAACCAATGCAAGATTTAATCACTCTAGGTGCCCTAACGCACCGTAATTCGTTAGGTGGAGACTATTCAAATACCCAATTCCCAAAATGAAATGAGTTATCACACCCCATGGAATGTCGAAACCAGACCTCTCTCTTCGTGATGAAAGGAAAAAAGGGGGCGCGACAATTAATATTTGGCCTGATTTATGTTTTAAATGTTAAATTGGTGGTTGCAAACACTAATTTGTGCTTTTTGACTTAGGCTCTTCTTGAGAAAGACAGACTAAGTCTAGGAAATTCAGGCCAACAAGGAATTGGGGTGCATTCAAGAGATTGATAGCCCCAATTAAAGGGTTAAACATAGAGATAGTAATTCCCGACTTGAGACAATTTTGCTTGCATTGTTGGACACCCAATTGGGCTTGAGAAAGCTAATTAGGGCAAAGTCACTCAAACTACCCAGAGGTATAGAGTGAGTAGTTACGTGCAATGGCTATATCATGATCCCAACTATAACAAATTTGCTCTAAGCTGTAGATCCCATTAGATACCCACCTAGGTGCAAGTCACTTCCCTAGTGACTTTAGACCTATTAAGAAAACCCTACAAAAACATCATAATTAGCTTATTTCCTTGCATCATTAGTCTTAAAATAGAGTAGTGAACAAACAAAGAATGATTGGAAGTGCAATCAAGAACACTGCATATTGCTATATTAGATAGGAATCCAACTCCAAACATATCTTAGCTCCCTGTGGATTCGATCCTGACCTTTTTGGGTAAAAGCTGCATCGACCGCTCTTGCCACTCTATAGTGGTGTAGGGTTGGAACCGATCACTTTTTGGTGCCGTTGCGGGGGAGCTAAATGGTTTTGGATATCTATCTGACTAGTTTTGTGTCTTGTTTTTCTTTCCTTCCGTGTTACTAACTTGTGTGTGTCATCAATTCAGGTACAAAATGGCAAACAATGGTCCTCTTGGAAATGTTTTGCCGGGGGAGGAGGTAGATGACAATGGTGAGGATGAGGTGCCTCTAGTATCTCTAGGTCAAAGACGAGGCCGCCAGGCCAATGACAATGTTCCGGTCCCTCCCCCGCCTCCTCCAAGAGTCATTCCTCGGGTACTTCCAAATGAAGGATACGCTAGTGCAATTGTCCCACCCCGTTTCTGGGTGGGCAATTTCCAATTTACAAATGTGATGTTGACTTTATTGGAGCAGCGAGGGTATTTCACAGGTGCTCCCCATCAGAATGCATATAAACATCTTAAAGGCTTTGTGGATACCTGCTAGGGAAGCAAGTGGACCAATGTGTCGGAGGATGCATTGAGATTGAGATTATTCCCTTTTTCACTCAGAGGGAAAGCTTTGGATTGGCTCGAAAGGCTTCCCAACCATTCCATCACTACGTGTGATGAGTTGGTGGACAAGTTTATAGATAAGTTTTTCTCGCCAGGGCATATGGCGACTTTGAGAGATGAGATTTTGGCCTTCAAATAGGAACCTAATTAACCACTTCATGAGATATGAGATATATCGGACAATGGTGAAAGAATGTCTGAACAATGAATTGACCAAAGCAATGATTCAGCAGACATTCTACCGTGGCATTAACACGACCAATCAATGTGTAGTGAATAAACTAGTAGGGGAAATTTTATGAACACGCCTTATGCTGAGACGTGTGAGATTTTGGATGAGATGGCTGATACTTCCTCAACGTGGCAAAGTCAAGCCAATGTGCCACAGGATGACCCCACTGTCATTCACTTGCACAAAGATCTCCATGGTCATGGCTAGGAGAGTCAACTACAACAATGAACTAGTTGGCAAAAGCTCAATTGCAACATGTTCAAGCGCCAAGACAAGTAAATGCTATGGAAAGAGTCAATATGTTAGTCAACAAAAGGTGACAAAGAGGTCAACATGGTCAAGGTAGTCCGGATCAATATGAGCAGGGTAGTGGTGGTTCAACCAAGATGATGGGTATGATGAGCAAAGTGAAGAAATGAAGTACGTGAACAATTATCAAGGACAAAGGGATAATGCCCCTAACCAACAACAATGGTGGTGATCCCAAGGAAATTGGGGTAATCAAAACCAACAAGGAAATAGGAATTGGGGGAACAACAATCAGAATTGGGGCAACCAGAATAACCAGGGAAACTGGAGTGGAAACAACAATAATTGGGTTGAAATAATGGCAACCAAGGGAATCGAGGGCAAGGATTTCAAAGGCCTCCAATGTATCAACAACAAAAAAACCCACTTCCATTTCCACCCCAAAGTCCTAGCTCGTCAAACAATGAGATGGGAAGGATCGAGATGATGTTTCAACAAATGATGAAGAAGAACGCCGACTCTGATGCCCAGTTGGCATCCCACAATACTTCAATCCGAAATTTGAAGGTTCAACATGGCCAGATTTCGAATTCTTTGAATACTTGCCCTAAGAGGGCTCTACCTAGTGATACGGTAGTAAACCCGAGGTGGGAACAACACCGGGCATGCAATGGCGGTGATTACAAGAAGCTGTCGAGGTGGTGATGTGAATACCTCTAAGAAAAAGGAAGTTGCAAGCGATGAGATTGAAGTAAAAGATGATGATGTTCCTATAGTTGATGAGCAAGTGAGAGAAGAGAATTTGAATGTAGACATGAGAATTGATATTCACGATAATGAGGTGGAGACTCAAGATGACGTGAACCCGTCTAGGGATCACGTAATAGATATACCGGAAATGGCAGTGCCCAAGGCTAAGGCTCTTTTGACAATGCCTCCTCCACCTTAACCTCAAAGGCTTGCGAAGCAAAAGAATGAAAACCAATTTAAGAAGTTTATTAAGATAATGAAAAGCTTGTAAATCAATGTTCCTTTAGTGGAAGCTCTTGAGCAAATGTCGGGTTATGCAGAGTTCATGAAATACTTGGTGACTAAAAAGAGATCCATGGATTGTGAGAACATCAAAATGACTCATCAAGTGAGTGAAATTGTGCACTCGATGGATCCAAAGCTTGAAGATCCTGGCGCTTTCACCATTTCATGTACCATTGGGAGTGCGAATTTTGCAAAGGCATTGTGCGATTTGGGAGCAAGTATCAATTTGATGCCTTAATCCATGTTAAAAACTTTGGGTATTGGTCAACCAAGAGCTACTTTAATGATATTGCAAATGGCAGATAGAACAATGACGAGGCCGCTTGGTATTATTGATGATGTTTTTGTTCGGGTGGACAAGTTTATTTTGCCGGCTGACTTTCTGATTCTCGACTGTGAGGTCGATTATGAGGTGTCGATAATATTTGGAAGACCTTTCCTAGCAATTGGGAAGGCATTGGTTGATGTGGAAGCATGGGAGCTCACCTTCCGGGTGGGTGATGAAAAAGTGGTCTTTCATGTGTGCAAATCAATGAAGCGGCTGAATAATACTAAAGTGTGCTCTTTTGTGGATCTTGTCACGGAGGTGATAGTTGATGATACTAGTGCAATGATCAATGTGGAGTATCCTCTAGAAGCACTATTGTTGAACCTTGATGTAAATGAGGATGAAGGGAAGGTGGAGTGTGTCAATGCTTTGCATGGAATGAGCTCTTACTCTTATGAGCCTCGAAATCTCTCTTTAGATCATAAGAACAGAAAGACTCCACCAACAAATCCCTCAATTGAGGAACCTCCCATTTTGGAGTTGAAGTCTTTGCCCTCACATATCAGGTATGAATTCTTAGGCCCTAGTTCAACATTACCTGTTATTCTTTCGTCTTGTCTTACTAACATGCAGGTAGATGCAACAATGGAGGTGATCCAAAGAAGAAAGAAGGAAATTGGATGGACTCTAGCTGATATTCGGTGAATAAGACCCGCCTTTTACATGCACAAGATTATACTTGAAGATGATGCCAAGCCCTCCATGGAACATCAAAGGAAGTTGAACGAGGCTATGCAAGAGGTTGTCAAAAAGGAGGTGATCAAGTGGTTAGATGCAGGGGTTGTGTACCCCATCTCAGATAGTTCTTGGACTTTGCTGGTGCAATGCGTGCCAAAGTATGACTTTGGTTACCAATGAGCAAAATGAGTTTATTCCCACCAGGACTGTCACCGGATGGAGGTTGTGCATGGACTACCGCAAGCTGAATAAAGTGACCCGCAAAGATCATTTTCCATTGTCCTTTCTTGACAAAATGCTAGATAGACCTGCTGGGCATGCCTTCTACTATTTCTTGGATGGGTACTCAGGTTACAGCCAGATTTTGATTGATCCGAAAGATCAGGAGAAAACAACCTTTACGTGTCCATATGGCACCTTTGCAATTTCTAAAATGCCATTTGGTTTGTGTAATGCACCGGCTACCTACAACGATGTATGATGACTATATTTACCGACACGGTGGAGGACGTTTTAGAGGTATTCATGGATGATTTCAGTGTTGTGGGTGACTGCTTTTATGAGTGTTTGAAGAATCTTGACAAAGTGTTGGCCCGGTGTGAAGAGACAAATCTTGTGCTTAACTGGGAAAAATGCCATTTTATGGTTGAGGAGGTCATTGTCCTCGGCCATAAGATCTCAAAGCACGGTATAGAGGTGGACAAGGCCAAAATTGAAGTGATCTCAAAGCTTCCTCCTCCTACTTCAGTCAAGGAGGTTAGAAGTTTTCTTGGGCATGCAGGGTTCTACCAAAGATTCATCAAAGACTTTTCTAAGGTAGTGAATCCTTTGTGAAAATTATTAGAAAAGGATGCCAAGTTCGTGTTTAATGAGGAATGTATGAAATCTTTTTAACTTCTCAAGTACAAATTGATAACCACTCCCATTATTACCGCACCCAATTGGAGCTTACCTTTTGAGCTCATGTGTGACGCAAGCGATGTTATGGTAGGAGCGGTCTTGGGTCAAATAGTAAACAAAATATTTCACCCGATGTATTATGCAAGCAAAACTATGAATGATGCTCAAGTGAATTACACGGTAATGGAAAAAGAGTTGCTAGCAATTGTGTTTACAATGGTGAAGTTCAGGCCTTATCTCATGGGTGCCAAGGTGATAGTTCATAATGACTATGCAACACTCCGCTACTTGATGACAAAGAAGGATTCTAAGGCTCGGATGATGAGATGGGTTCTATCGCTTCAAGGGTTTGACCTTGAGATTGTTTATCGAAAAGGGAGTGAAAACCAAGTGGTGGACCACTTGTCCTACTTGGAGGAGGAGGGAAGGCCCTGTGATGGCCTCGAAATTTATGATTCATTCCCTGATGGGCAACTCCTCTCCATATATGTGAATAACATGCCTTGGTTTGCTGATGTTGCCAACTTTCTTGTAACCGGCATTGTCCCATGTGAGCTCTCTTCTAAATAAAAGGAAGAAGCTTAAATGGGATAGCTTGGAATACTATTGGGACGAGCCCTACTTGTTCAAAATCTGTAATGATGGTGTGATTCGGAGGTATGTTCCGGAAGAGGAGCAAATGAGTATTCTGGATGCTTGTCCTTCCTCTCCCTATGGTGATCATCATGGTGGGGCGAGGACAACTTCAAAGGTGCTTAGCTATGGTTTTTATTGGCCTACATTGTACAAGGATGCGGGTGAGCTTGTGAAGAGATGTGATGAGAGTCAGAGAGCAGGTGGAATTTCAAAGAAGGATGAGATGCCTCTCACCACTATTCTTGAGGTTGACATATTTGATGTGTGAGGCATTGACTTCATGGGATCTTTTGTGAGTTCATGTGGCAACACATACATTCTGGTGGCTATCGATTATGTTACCAAATGGGTTGAGGCCATGGATTTACCCAACAACGAGGCCCAGAGTGTGGTGGCTTTTCTCAAGAATAACATCTTTACTCGGTTTAGCACTCCTAGATCAATCATCAGTGATGTGGGTTCTCATTTCTGCAATAAGGCATTTGGCAAATTTCTTACAAAGTACGGTGTCAATCACAAGGTTTCAACCCCTTACCATCCTCAAGCTAGTGGGCAAGTTAAGGTCTCCAATAGGGAGATCAAGAGCATATTGTCAAAGACGGTTAATGCAAATAGGATTGACTGGTCAAAGAAACTGGATGATGCTTTGTGGTCTCCATACCAGTTGGTATTTGGGAAAGCTTTCCATCTCCCGGTTGAGTTAGATCACAAGGCCATGTGGGCTTTGAGGAAGTTAAATCTTGAATGGGATATTGCAGCAAATCATCGGGTAGAGCAACTCAATGAGCTTGATGAATTCCGATTTCATGCCTATTCCAGCTCATCCTTATATAAGGACAATATAAAGTACTTACATGACAAGTAAGTCCGTAGCAAGGAGTTCAAAGAAGGTGACTTGGTTCTCTTATTCAACTCCCGGTTACGAATATTTCCGGGAAAGTTCAAGTCAAAATGGAGTGGACCTTTTGAGGTGGTGCTTGCGACTCCGTTTGGTGCTCTTGATTTGAAAAACAAAAATGGTGAAATCTTCAGAGTTAATGGGCACAAAGTGAAGCACTATTTTGGCAATTTTGATGATAGCCACATGGTGGCAATGATTCATCTCAAGTGATTGATAGTAACCTACATCGTGCCACGACATTAAATCAGGAACTTCTTGGGAGGCAACCCATGTGTTTTTCTTCTCTTTGATTTTCTTTATAGTGTAGGATTTGTTTTTTGAACTAACTGGTTGTGAGATATGTGTAGGATGTTTGATGTAGTGCATAACACATTTGAAAAAATATGGCACTCTATGAAGTTGGACCGCTGACAGCGCTCCTATTCTTTACTGTCAGCGGTGGCCTTATCACGGTACTGAAAAGTCTAGAATGAGACTTCTCTAAAGTTTCCACCGTGTCTACGGTGCTTTTATTACGGTCCATGGTGCCTCATCGCAACCATGATCGATTTTTCTCTTTCCTCGATTATTTCAGTCATGCAGACCTTCTGTACTTCACAAGCGTGGACGGCGGTTATTTACCACGGCTGCACTAGGTAAGATTGTGTGGGTCCCAGGGTATCGTCTATAAATAGAACTTCAGGGACCCTTTTAAACTTTTCGCTCAGTTCACTCTCAAACAAAAATCACCACTGTTCATCCACGCCCTAGTCTACATAAACACAAGAATTAGACTCCATTTTCATCACACATTATACATTTGGTAATTTCACTCCTTCATTATTCTTTAATTGTGTATTGTTTTTCTTTTAGTTGTTAGTTTTTAATTCCTCCTCCTTTTTTTTAATTTTGACCTAGGGCTATTTAATGTTAATTAGGTTAGGATTAAAATAGTTAGGAGTTGTTAATGAATACCTAGTGAGGTTTAAAAATGTAGAGGGGATTGCTAAATGCATGAACAACTGAAACCCTAGGTTTGTTGAGCCCTATTTTTACTTCTGCGGCCGCGATTGATTTTTCCCGGTCCGGGTTCATAAGTTTTATTTAAGATTGGAAGTCCTAATACCCGCGGTCAGCGGTGGCACATTCCGTTGACAATGGTGCCTCTCCACGGCCGCGATGCTTTTCTCGTGGTCCACGGTGCTCAAATTCAGAGAGGTCTAAATAAGGGTCCGCAACCGTGATTGATTTTTCGTGTATAGCTGTGCAACCACCGCGACCGCACTCAACTTACCACACTCAGTGGTGCAATATAATCAGAGAGTGGATAGTCTGACCACCACAACTCTGCGGCCATAATGCATTCTCCACGGTCAGCGATGATCATTCCGCGGCCGCGCTTCATTTTCCGCGGGTAGCGGTCTGCAGTTTTGTTCAAGCACTGTCAACGTTCTTCTACTTTTCTGCACTTCTTCTTCTAGCATTAGTACTAACAATTTTCCACTGACTATTTTGCAGACAATGGTTAAATCTTGAGGCGGCGGTGCAAAGCAAAATGGGAAAGCAGAGTCCTCCCGAGGTAAGGGACAAAGACAAATTAAGTTGACCCCAGCAATTTGGAAATCAATTTGGGAACTGAGGAAGAACATCAAAGCTACAAATAGAGCTGCTTCTCACTTAGAGGGGAGTGAGTATGTGCCCCCCCGGGCGGCATCAGAGACTGACTCAGTGCCCACTCATGTTCCAGACTTCTCGGGGAGACTTAGGTTGAGAGATGAGCCCACAACCCCAGCCTCTCCCACTTCTCCTGCTTCTTCTGAGTTGTCTGATGGCTCAATGGAGAGTGGCGAGTCCTCAGCTTCAACCTCACCTACAGCTTCGTCACCGGCACAGGACCCCATAGATGTAGATGCTGAGGTACCGAATGACGGAAGAGGGGGTGCCACCCGGACCGGAGGTGTAGAAAGGACAAGAAACCCAGAGGTTTGGAAAAAGAGATTTGTCAGTGAGCTGACATACCATAAATTCAGGGAATGGTGGCCTCAGAAGTCCCTAATTCATGAGCGTCAATTCATAGAGCGGGATCTTCTACCTCAAAACCCCAATGTGAAGCAACACTTCAATGAAAGAGTGGGATGGGAGTACTTCACTAGCAAGGTGCTGGAGGCTAATGAGCATCTAGTTAAGGACTTCTACGCCAATGCCTTCCATATTAAAAAGGACACAACAGTGACTAAGGCGAGGAACCTAAAATTCAAGTTTGATGGGAAAATGATCAATGAATACCTGGGTTTCAATGATGAAGATGAGACATTGTACTTGGAGAAGGTGGCAACGAATGAGCATCCCGCCCGTGGTTGGCATCACTTCTGGCTCTCCTGGATACCACTCTAGCATGGTTGACAGTAGGGGTTCCTATATTGAGGAACACCCTAAACTTTGAGGCAAAGGGTTGGAAGACCTTTGTATGCAGCAGACTAGACCCCACTACTCACGACAACACCTTGTCGGTCTCTTGGGCGATTATAATGGCGGCTATCATGGCAGGGTTCCCGATCAATGCCGGGAATATCATGTCGAAGGTGATCACCAGAGTGGTCAACGAGGGTGATAGATGTTACCCTTTCCTGAACTTCCTTACCGTGTACTTGGAAGATCAGGAGGTGGAGAAAAGAAATTTCGATGTCCTAGTAAAGCCCAAGATGCCCTTTTCATGGTACAACCTTAAGGGTCCAGGCAACCCCAAATCTAAGGGATCCAAGGCAAAGCTACTACTTCTACTGGCCAGTCTGAAGAGCCAGTAGTGGTAGTCACTACTTCACATCCTCCCAATGACATACCAGATCTCGCCTCAGTACTATCCACTTCCATGCCGTCCTCAGTGCCATATTCCTCAGCATACCCGTGACTGCTCATAGATTGAACCAAACACTCTCCAGCCTCAACAACTGGATGCAGACAACAACTTCTAAGTTGTCTGTGCTATCTAGTTCAGTGGCAGCCCAGTCAGTTTCTGCATAGCCACAGGTCTCAACTTCAGTAGAGGAGTCTCTCAAGGAGCTTCTGGACAACTAGAAGACTCTCCTAGAGAACCAAAAACTTATCATGGATGCTCTTGCAGTTCAAGGAAAAACACTTAAGGAGTTGAGAAATCAGACAAATAAGCTGAAAAAGACTCGGGTCTCGAAGGAGTCGGTGAAGCAATTGAGGGGAGAGGTGGAGAAGATGAATTCAGCTGGCGACCTACCATTGGTGATACTATTACAGGACCAGCTTCCAATAGCTCAGACATAGCAGGACTCTGAGGGAGATCCCAGGAGGAGGAGAGTGATGCCCCGGGTTGATGATGTAGAGATTGAGCTAGCGGAGACTGAGGGAGGTTTCTCTAGCCAGCCACAGGCCCCCAAGCTAGGTGATCTAGGGACCCAACCATAGGACCCTATGCAGCCACAGGATCCGATGCAGACAGAGGAACCATATGGAGTTTTCTTTACTCATTACCCTTCTTTTTAATCTTATTTTTGGTTAATTAGCATTGAGGACAATGCTAGTCTTCATTTGAGGGGACGTTCCTACTTTGATGATTTGGTAGTTGGTTTGTAATGATGATACTATTTTTTCTTTATGATTATTTTTCACTTTTGGTATGTATAAAATTTTACCATTTATTTCACTTTTCGTTATTTTTCAATCTTGGTCTGTATATAAAGTTACTCTCTCATGTATATATTTATTCCCCCTTATGTATATTCACCTAAATCCCCTATTGTACATATTTAGTTTACTTTCCACATTTTACTTCATAACTTCTTTTGAAATTTTTCTTAATATTAAAGCTTCTTATTTCATTTAGTAACTTCTTTTTCGGTTCATATCTTCTTATTTTACAAGTTTTTTGTGACCAACAAGCCTTTATTTTTCTTAATGCCATGATTCTTTCCAAAGGTGGAGTTTGTATGAACCGGGTGGCTCTTCCTGATGATGGATGGCATGACAATCTTCTTAAGGGTTTGAGTCCGTTTTTCTTTTCATTTTTATGTAAATAGTATTAGTGAGAAATAGTGCCTCAAGCAAAGCTTCACTTGGGCCTAACACATTTACACCTTATGGTTAAAAACAAATTGATATGTATAAGATGGTGATAGTTGTGACCTTGAGACTCTTGTGTTGGCTAAACATTCATCGAGTGGTTTCTCGGAATCATTTGTGTTGCTCAAATCTTAGCTAAGATTATTTTGGGCCCCCGACTATGTTTCTTTGATAATCTTATAGCTTGTGTGGTGGGGTATTGATTTCCAAGTCCAAGTCCCGTGCCAATGAGTCTAGAACTTGCCTGAATGTTTGTCTAGGCGAAATCCTAAATGTAGCTCGACTTGAGAAGTGATTATAGGCTCTCCTTGATCCTAATTGAGACTTGAAAACATCCATAGCCCACCAATGATGATATCCCTAGTCAACCCCGTTGAGCCATAGCCCTTATTCTTTCAAAAACCATGATACACGCCTTTATCCGTTCTAAAATGATCCCCTCTTGGCACCCGATCTTTCCTTAGCACAAGGCAAAAGCATAAGTTAGGGGGGGGGAGAGACAAGGAATACAAAAGTGATAAAAGGTACAAAATGAAGAAAAGGAAAGGCAAAAAGTCAAAAAGAAAGTGAACAATGAAGAAGAAATGAAGGGATTCAATAAAAGCAAAAGAAGATGAAAGGCTTAGAAAGATCAGAAAGGAGAAAAAGGATTGAAATAAACAAAAATGAGTGACAATGTGTCTCTCTAGCCCCTAAGGAAGAAGTAAATGACTCAAAGAGTCAAGAAAATGTTTGCCAAAATGAAGCAAATGAAGTGCTTACGGGAAAATGAAACCTTCTTAGACCAATATATCCTACCCTAAACCAAAAGCCTTCATTACATTCCCGCAAAAGCCCTATATGATCTGCAGTTGAGTGAGCTTATATTAGTGGTGACTCACATAAGGGGCAAGCTTATGGTACTTAGAGCCGGACTTGCGACCTTCCTTTGAGAGAGATGAGAGTGTTTTCCACAATTATCATTCTGAGTGCTACAATCTAAAAGTGAGGTTTTCTTATGGAGAGTTGAAGAGTATGAGTTTGGGTTCCACAATGACCAAAGTAGTAGAAAGATTTTCCTTGATGAGTTTAGTCAACTCTTGATGCTTTTGTCGCACTAAAATCATGGTGTTTAAAAAGGTTGGGTGTTGTTAATGATGCATTTAAGTTGAGGGTAATTGTCAGTACCAATTGATGCTAGATGAGGTCACTTTAGGACAACTGAATTTTCCTTTCTTTTATCTTGAGGAGGTGGGAATTACTTTGTTTGCTTCAGGACAAGCAAAAGCTTAAGTTTGTGGGAGTTGATAACTAGGGATTCTAGTCTATTTTATGCTCCTTTTTGCTTAAGTTTTGGATTAAAAGTATGTACAAGTATTCCCAAAAGCTAACTTATTGTGCTTCTTTGCAATGTTTGGTCAAAAAGAGATAAGAAATTAAAAATCAACTCAAAAAGGAGTGAAACCTGGACAAGTCAAAGTTGAGTCAACTGAGCGCTGACAGCGAAAATTCAACTGCGGATGCGGAGGGTCCATCGCTGAGGCGGTCTTGATCTTGCGGTCCATGGTGGAAAGGTTTATAGAGCTGAAATGTTGGGCTTAAAAAGTCACCGCAGCCCCCGGTGAAATTGCGCGACAGCGATGGCTTTAGCGTGACCGCGATCATTTTATTGCCCTCAGTGGAAGCCAGATTCAGAGAACCAAAAGTGAAGTTAAAATTGATGACCGCGGTCTGCGATTGATTCTACGCAACCACGGTAGTCATACCGCTGCAGCGGTCCATTTTTCGCTGTCAGCGGTACTTTTGTAGGGGCATTTTTGTCCTAAAAATTTAGCTGTGTATAAATACTTCTTTTTCAGATTTTTAGGTCATATATTGTTTAACTGAGCACGTGAACCGCCGTTTTTACCTTTTTGAGTAAATTAAGAGCTTGTTTAACAATTAATCTTAGATTCTTATCTTGTAATTACTTTTTATGGCTTCTATTTCATTTCAATCTATGATTTCTTCTTTGATTATGAGTAGCTAAACCCATTATCTAGGGTTGTGGCTCAACCCTAGTGTGGGTATTTAATGGGTCTTCTATTTCAGGGCTTAAATATTTATGGGTGATTGATATTTGGCCTGATTTATGCTTTAAATGTTAAATTGGTGGTTGCAAACACTGATTTGACTTAGGCTCTTCTTGAGAAAGAGAGACTAAGTCTAAGAAATTCAGGTCAACAAGGAATTAGGGTACATTCAAGAGATCGATAGCCCCAATTAATGAGTTAAACTTAGAGATAGTAATACTCGACTTGAGCTAATTTTGCTTGCATTGTTGAACACCCAATTGGGCTTCAGAAAGCCAATTAGCCCAAAGTCACTCAAACTACCGAGAGGTATAGAGTGAGTAGTTACGTGTAATAGATATATCATGATCCCAACTATAACAAATTTGCCCTAAGCTGTAGATCACGTTAGATACCCACCTAAACCTAGGTGCAAGTAACTTCCCTAGTGCCTTTAGACCTATTAAGAAAACCCTACAAAAACATCATAATTAGCTTATTTCCCTGCATCATTAGTATTAAACTAGAGTAGTGAACAAACAAAGAATGATTAGAAGTGCAGTCAAGAATACTGCACATTGCTAGATTAGATAGGAATCTAACTCTAAACATATCTTAGCTCCATGTGGATTCGATCTTGACCTTTTTGGGTAAAAGCTGCATCGACCGCTCTTTCCACTTATAGTGGTGTAGAGAGAACTGATCACAAGGTTCAGAGAGCGATAATTTGGGGCTAAACAAGTCACCATTGCCGGCGTAGATTTTGCGCGGCAGCAGTGGCTTCAGTGCGGCCGCGGTGAATTTTACCGCGCTCAGCGGAAGCCAAATTCAGAGGACCAAGAATGGAGCTAAAAGTTGAAGACCGCGGTCTGCGCTTGATTTTATACAGTCGTGGTAGTCTCAGTGCTACAACGGTCCATTTTCCGCTGTCAGTGGTACCTCCGTAGAGGCATTTTTGTCCGGAAAATTTATCCATGTATAAAATAGTTCTTTTTCAGATTTTTAGGTCATCTGTTGTTTAGCTGAGCACGTGAATCGCCGTTTTTACCTTTTTGAGTAATTTTAGAGCTTGTTTAATAATTAATCTTAGATTTTTATCTTATAATTGCTTTTTATGGCTTCTATTTCATCTCAATCTATGATTTCTTCTTTGATTATGAGTAGCTAAACCCTTTAGCTAGGTTTGTGGCTCAACCCTAGTGTGGGTATTTATGGGTCTTCCATTTTAGGGCTAAAATGTTTATGGGTGATTGATATTTGGCCTGATTTATGCTTTTAATGTTAAATTGGTGGTTGCAAAAACTGATTTAGGCCTTTTGACTTAGGCTCTTCTTGAGAAAGAGAGACTAAATCTAAGAAATTCAGGCCAACAAGGAATTGGGGTGCATTTAAGAGATTGATAGCCCCAATTAAAGGGTTAAACCTAGAGATAGTAATACCCGACTTGAGCTAATTTTGATTGCATTGTTGAACACCCAATTGGGCTTGAGAAAGCCAATTAGGGCAAAGTCACTCAAACTACCAAGAAGTATAGAGTGAGTAGTTACGTGCAATGGTTATATCATGATCCCAACTATAACAAATTTTCCCTAAGTTGTAGATCCCGTTAGATACTCACCTAGGTATAAGTCACTTCCCTAGTGCCTTTAGACCTATTAAGAAAACCCTACAAAAATATCATAATTAGCTTATTTCCCTGCATCATTAGTATTAAACTAAAGTAGTGAACAAACAAAGAATGATTGAAAGTGCAATCAAGAATACTGCACATTGCTAGATTAGATAGGAATCCAATTCCAATCATATCTTAGCTCCTTGTGGATTCAATCCCGATCTTTTTGGGTAAAAGCTGCATCCCCAGCAACGACGCCAAAAAATGATCGGTTCCACCATCGAGGAAATAATAGAAATCACGCCCATCCAACCTATCAAGCATTTGATCAAGGAAGGGAAGTGGGAAATGATCTTTTCTTGTAACTTTATTGAGACTGCGATAGTCTATATACACCCTCCAATCGATCATCGTCCTTGCAGGAATCAAATAGATCTTGTCATTGGTAACCACGGTCATGCCCCTTTCTTTGGGAAATATTGCACCGGAGAAGTTCATGAACTATCGGAAATGGGGTAACACAACCCCGACATCCAACCATTATGTCCTTCTTTACCACCTCTTGCATTGCTTCATTTAGCCTCCTTTGATATTCAACGGAGGGTTTGGCACCATCCTACAAAGTAATCTTGTGCATGCAAAAGGCGGGGATTATGCCCTGGATATCCGCCAAAGTCCATCCGATTGATCTTTTCCTCCTTTGTAGCACCTTCAATGTGGACTCTACCTGCATGTTAGTTAAGTAAGAAGAAAGGATAACCGGTAAAGTAGAAAAAGGTCCAAGGAATTCATACCTGAGGTGTGAGGGCAATGGCTTTAACTCTAAGGTTGGAGGCTCCTCGATTGAGGGCTTTGTTGGAGGAGTTTTTTGATTTTCAAGATCCAAAGATAGCTTTCGGGGCTCATAAGTGTACGACCTCATACCTTCCAATGCATTTACATGCTCCACATAGCCATCACTCTCCTCATCCTCATCAAGGTTAAGCAATACGGCTTCCAGTTTGTCTTCAATGTTCATTGTGGCACTAGCATCATCAACAATCATATTCGTCACCAAATCCACGAACGAACAAACTTCATTGCTATTCGGTTTCCTCATTGATTTACACACATGGAAGACCATATTTTCGTCACCCACCCGGAAAGTGAGCTCACCGGTTTCCACATTAACATGAGCCTTCCCCGTAGCAAGGAAAGGTCTACCCAAAATGATAGGCACCTCATAGTCCACTTCATAATCAAGGATCACAAAGTCTGTTGGGAGGATGAGCTTGTCAACTCGAACCAATACATCATCAATAATACCTAAAGGCCTCTTCATTATTCGATCCGCCATTTGCAACCTCATGGATGTGGGTCTTGTTGCCTAATTCCCAAAGTTTTGAACACGAATATGGCATCAAGTTGATACTTTCCCCGATATCACATAGTGCTTTGGCAAAATCGGCACTCTCAATAGTGCAAGGGATTGTGAAAGCGCCCATATCTTCCAACTTCAGAGCCATTGAGTGCAAAATAGCACTCACTTGATGAGTCATCTTGATGGTCTCATAATTCATTGATCTTTTCTTGGTTACCAAATCCTTCATGAATTTTGCACATCCCAGCATTTGTTCCAATGCCTCAACCAATGACATATTAATCGACAAATTTTTCATCATATCAATAAACTTTTTGAATTGGTTCTTACTATTTTGCTTTGCAAGCCTTTGAGGTTTGGAGGAGGAGGCCTTGGTGTTGATGTCTTAGCCTTTGGCATTACCGGATCTGGCATGTCAATCACGTGTTCCCTAACGGGTTCACCTCTTCTTGCGTCTCCTCCACACTTTCATCAATATCAATTCTCACTTCTTCATTATCTTGAACCATATTATACTTAGGATTTCATCTTCTTGAACCACAACATCTTCATCCACAATCCTTCTTTGATTTGAGGTGGTTGTATCTCTACCTTTTCCACTTCTAGTATTCACGCCATAACATATCATGTATTATTCCCACCCTTCAGGTTCATCGCCGTATCACTAGGTAGTGCCCCCTTAGGATGAGTGTTCAAAGCTTGTGAGATTTGGCCTAATTGAACTTCCAAATTTTGAATAGAAGTGTTATGCGAGGCTATTTGAGCATCAGAGTCGGCATTCTTCTCCATCATCCGTTTAAACATGTTTTCAATTCTACTCATCTCATTGGAAGAAGATCTTGGGCCTTGAGAAGGATAGGAAAATGGATTGCTTGGTTGTTGGAACATCGGGGTACTTTGAAAACCCGACCCCCAGTTGTTGTTGTTGTTCCACCCTCCTTGGTTATTTTTTCCCCAATTGTTTTGATTGTTGCCACCCCAATTGCCTTGATTACCCCAATTGCCTTGATTTCCTTGATTGTTCCAGTAACCTTGATTAGGATTGCCACCACTCCAATTGCATTGGTGGTTTTGGTTGTTCCAATTACCTTGGTTCCCTTGTGACCTCCATTGTTGTTGATTTTGTCCTTGAGTATTGTTTCTTTGACCTTGATAATTGTTGATGTATTGAACTTCTTCTTCTTGCTCATTGAATGAATCAACTTGTTCATAACCACTATCGTCTTGCATGAATTGTTCTAGACGGTTTTGCATTTGCTGACCTTATTTCCGTCTCTTGTTTACCATCATATTCACACCTTCCATTGCATTCACTTGTTTCGGCCCTTGAACTTGTTGAAGCTGAGCTTTGGTCAATTGGTTCATGGTAGTTGTCAACTCGACAATAGCTTGCCCATGATCATGTAGCTCCTTGTATATATGAATAACATTAGGGTCACCTTGCGGAACATTGGCTCTACTTTGCTATGCCGGAGGTATCCACCATCTCATCATGAATTTCATAAGCTTCAGCATATGACGTGTTCATTAAGGTCCCCCCCCTGCAAGTTGGTTAACCTCCCCCAATGGCACATTTTCGATGGTCTCATTGTTGAGACAAAGCACACAAAAACCTAGATATATAGCTAGATTCGTTTAACTCCCAGGCAATGACGCCAAAAATTGATGTCACCCAAACTCACACAACAATTATAGGTAGTGAGGCGATCGAAGCAATAATAAACCCAACACAAGTCGGGATCGATTCCTCAGGGAGTTAGAAATGGGATTAGGTATGTACCTAGTGTAATTGTATAATGTGCCTCAAATTGTGCTTCCACATTCTTGTTGGTTGTTTCTATATCTAATTTAAACTATCTAGAAGATAATATATTTTGGTTTTGGGTGTTTTTCAAATGATAAAGGATCTAGGGTCGTGACTTTCACCTAGGTGGCTATCTAACGGGTTGTAAACTATAGGGAAAGTTTGATTAATCGGGATCATAATATAGAAATCACAAGCAATTGCTCAGTCTATACCTCTCGGTAGTTTGAGTTATTTTTCCAATTTTGGCTTTCTGAAGCCCAAATGGGTATTGCACAAATCAAGTGATATATGCTCAAGTCGGGTCTTACTATCTCTAGCTTTGACCCTTTAATTGGGGCTACTAATTTCTTGAGTTCACCCCAATTCCTTGTTAGATAAGTTTTCCTAAACTTAGTCTCTCTTTCCCAAGTAAAGACTAGGTCAAATAGGCATGAATCAATGTTTGCAACCATTAATTCTAGAATTCAAGCATAAACAAGGCTAAATATCACTAACCCAATCACAAACAAGCCCTAAAATTAAATACTGATTAAGTATCCACACTAGGGTTGAGCCACAAGTCTAGGTAAAGATTTAGCTATTCATAAAAAATAAAGAAATACAAGAAGAAATAAAGATAAAATGCATAATAATTGATTAGACAGAGAAAATATAATGTTTAGAAATTAATCTAGTACAAAATTACTCAAAGAAATAAAGAAAACGGCCCAGGTGCACCTCTTCAAACTAAACTTAACCTAAAAATGACAAAAAGTTCTATTTATATTAAGCTGAAAATATCTGAGAAAAATGCTCCTGCAAAGGCTGTGCGGCCAAATAATTCTGGTGCGGTCCGCACAATGAGCTACTGCGGCCGCACAATTATCGTGCGGTCCGCATTTTTGGGAACTTGGGTTTTGAACTTGGGGTCTTCTGCGATTTGCATAAAAATGGGTGCGGCCGCACTTAGAATTATGCGGCCGCACAAAAGTGATGCGGTCCGCACTCATTTACTTTCCAGCTCTCTGAATCTTCAATCCTGCGGACCACATAATAATGGATGCGGCCGCACTTGACCTCCTGCGGCCAAACAATTTCAGTGCAGTCCACATGCTTTTAGCTTGCCCAAAACACTACTCTCTGAATCTCCCTTCTGCGGCCGCACTATTGGCCCTTTTGCCTTGTTTTGGTTCTTGTTCACTTTTGACTCATTTGTGAGCTAATTTTGACTTCTTTGGCTAGTTTTCCATTGTTCCTGTAATCAAGCACATTTCATTAGTTTTAGGGAATACCTTTAAGTGTTTTAAAGCTAAAACACAAGTAAAAGAGAGTAAATAAGCGGTCAAAATCCCTACTTATCACTTACCATGATTTTTGACCTTTCACCTGTATTTGGGGGCCAGTTCTTTCCACAACGAGTCTCAGGCGTAGTAATGACCAGAATCTTTTGAACCCACTGGTCCAAGCCCTCAACTCTTAGTGGTATCTACCGATTTGATGAAGTAATGAAAAGAGAAGGATCAGTAACAATATGAAAAACGTTTTTTCAGATAAAAGACTGACTTTGAACTACGTGTACGAGTCTAGGGCTTAGGGAAAAATGGAGTTATGGTAGGGATGATATTCCTGGTGGAAACAACAGCAAACCGCTCCATCCATCCATAATCGTTATCGTCATCCATGATGGTGCAAAGTATGGTACCCACGTTTGCTAAAATTTATCACTTCCCTATGAAAAAATCTTGGGGGAGTAGGGATTCATCATGCGCTCCAAGGTGAGATCCTCATTCGTCTCCTGGCACATCCACCATAGACAGGCCACCGTTTTCCATACAGAAGGGCCCACCTATACTAAGAAATTTTGGTATTTTGGGTACAACTCCAAGATCACGGGGTGAATTCCCCCGCTCAAAGAAAACACATCCAAAGTAAATGGGTACATAAAAACATACATGAAACCTTTCTTAGAGGAGGTTATTCGCTCCACCAGTTCGGGAGCGATGATGTTCAGATCATGGCAATCACAATCTTCCTTTACAGCAGGAATGCTGGAAGGGTGGACAGAAGGTGAGTATATGCGAACAGCCCAAGTGCGAGAACTTGTAGAAGGAAACTTCTTTTCGAAGTCCTTGGTTGTGTTGAGTCTTTTTGGAAATGATGGTGCTCACCGTAGGGGGTCAGCATCAATGGTGATTTCTTTGTCTTTGTTCTCCTTCGGAACCCCACCGAAGAGAGAACTTGGGTTCTTGGAAGAAGAAGATATAACAGTTCTTTGAAGAAGAAGATTGAAGAAGAGTAAGAGCATGAAAGAGTTGAATGCAAAGAAGTTGAGAGTTTATGAAAGTATGAAGTGTAAAAGAAGAAGAATGTGGTGTATAAATAAAGGAATAAGAGGCTAAAATCGTGGCCATGATTACCTCGAGAACCAGCGAAAATATTGCTAAATCATGGAGTAATACGTGTTCGGGATATAAATGTGGAGAGACGTGCATCTAATCAAGCTTCAGAAACTTTTCAGAAGGGTTCAGAAAACTTCCCGCCAAGAAAGGAATCTTCACCAATTTCCCGATGACACAAAGATATGCCACCGGAAAGTAGGGGTACTATCTGTATAGGGTAACATCAATTCAGATTAAATAACCAAATGATAGAACGACACGTGGAACCGGAGACAGACGAAAGACGAAATGAGTGAAAATCAAGACCGAGGACAACAACTTTGCTTGGCACCGGGCAAACCCCGAAGGGAACATTGTTAACAAGGGCAAACGAATATTTGTCATCAAATGACACTCAATGAAGAATATTCCTCAGTATTAAATACACAATCCGTTAAAGAGAATTTGGCATTCATAGCCTGCCGTTAGGGGTGTACATAGGTGGAGTTGGTTCGGGTTTTGCAATTACCAAACCAAACCAATTGTGTCGGGTTATTAAATCTAAAGACCAAACCAAACCAAACCAATAAAACTCGGGTTTTTCAATTTCGTTTTTTCTCGGGTTTTCGGGTTATTTGGGTTTTTTCGGGTTTTTTTCCAGTAAAATCTTCGTAGCACAAAATATATAACTTGTGCTCAAAATATTTCTTTAATCCTAGTAAGATATAACTATATAAGGTATTTTTCAAGAAAATAATACAAAATATGAGATGTGTCATGACATTATCCTAAAATATTCAATGATAAAGACAATAAAATTATGTAATATAAATATTGTTAATTAAAAAGCCATAATAAAAATAAACATAATCTAAAAGTTCTAAGTCATGCTATAATAAGTAGACTAATAAGGGAGTATTAATTACATGACTAAACGTTAAAGAAAAAATAAATAGGTTATGTTTTTTTATCTAATCATTACAAAACAAAAAATAGATATTCAATACATTGTCGTTCCTAGTATCGAATTGAATGTCTTTTGTTAGCATTAGTATTGATTTAATTTTGGTTTGGGCTTTGTTAGCATTATTTAAGTTACTAATATCAATAGCTATAAAACTTGTTGGAACAAAAGTTCTAAGTCCAACCTTGAAATAATAATACTTTAAAAGATAAAATTATAAAAAAAGTTTAAGAAATATTTATAAAATACATCACAATAAGTATATTATGTATTAAATATATCTAGAATTTCTATATATGTAATGTCGGGTTGGTTTGGTTTTGGTTTGACTTTTTTTAGTTAAAACCAAACCAACCAATTATGGTCGGTTTTTTTTTTCCAACACTAAACCAAATCAAACCAAACCATAGTCGGGTTTTTTTTCTCGGTTTGACTCGAATTATCGGGTTGGTACGGTTTGTCGGTTTTCTTTGTACACCTCTACCTGTCGTTATATATTCATCAATGTCCTCCATCATTATCTTTTAAGAGGAGCTTGATCCTAGGACCTTGTTCCTTAAGTATAGCTATAAATAGTGACTTCAATAGCCATTGTAAGGGAGAAATTCTGACAAAATTATGCTACACATTATTCCACGCTAAATAATACTTCATTTCCTGTCTGTCAATATTGTTATTGTTGTCTTCAGAAGCCTTGCTCCCGGAACCAAGTTGCATGCTATCTTATCTAAATTTTAACGCTAAGTATTGCATTTTATTTAATTTATTTATTATTTTGGGATCAAATCGATTCGCTTGTCTATAAACCATACTATAAATTCTACTGTACTATTTTACGGGTAAACATTTAGTACTGCGTGCAAAGCACGTATATAAAGACTAGCTATATTTTTTTTTTTAAAAGTTATCTTATTTCCTACACTAAGAGAAGTGATTATTTTAATTAAACTATTAGATTATGAGATCTTTGATTAAGGAAGCATACCAGCGAATAGTTTTGACAAAGCAGCAAAGTTGAAAATATCATAAATAATATAATCTTGAGTTGGCACCTCTACTGGCCAGCCAAGGGGACATGTGCAAACAGATAGAGTAATATATAAATGAATAGCGTGAAATGTGTGCAATATATTGAGTAATATATATAAAAATGAATAGCGTTAAATATATGAACGATTATACGGCTAAGAACTATTAGAAATGATTTTCAGAAACGATTATCAGAAGTAGTATTATTTTTCAACTTAAATTTTACTTGTAAAACTCAATCAATTTAATGGTGGGCGCTGGGGTATTGCTTAAAATGAGAAAAAGCCCAAAATTATCTCTTATCTTTATGTTTAGACTTAGTCATCCCTATTTTTTTTTATTTTTTTTTTTGGTTTTGCGTTCGGTGTCCCGCACCTATATTGGGGTCCGACTACATCCGTCTTCATGCTGGGAACAGGGGCGAAGTCATATGCCCAAAAGAGTGGTCAATTGACCACTCTTCGTCTGAAAATTACACTGAGTATATTGGTAAAACATTAGGTTTTATAAGTATATAACATATATTGAACACTCTTTGTGAGAGAAGTTTTTCACTTCTTTCAAGTTTGAACATTTTTGAGAAAATTTCTGGCTTCCCACTGGTCGGGAGGTCCACATTAGAGGGTAAAGTACTACCTAACAAAGGAGACGTCTTATGGAGCACTCAAATCTGAAACATTTGGTTAACAATAAAGGAGTACTTACCACTTCACCACAACCGTGGTTGGTGTCGTCCCTATTATTTCACATGGAATATTAATAGTCCCCAAACTTCCATTACTTCTTGACCTTGAGAAGATATATCGACTCAAAGACCTTGTAAAAATACTCAACAGAAGTCTTCCTTCTTTCTTTCTTAAATTTTATGTACAATCAAATCTGTTCTCATATAATAAAACAGATGAAGTACTATAAACTGATATCTCACGAGTTCTATACCAAATAGATTCATAATAATCATAATAACGGTACATGGTCATGAATTATATGGAAACCGCCATTCTATAAGCGATTTTTGAAACTTATTATACTTTAAGAATCATTACACTATTAATTTATGTAACTTGAATGTTACTCCATTAGAAATAATTAAGAGAAATATAATTAAGGGGTAATAATGACGTTTCAATCACATAGAGGTACACATACATCTATATAAATTTATATGATTTCAGACCTATATCTCTCACACAAATTAGTTTACAGCAACTACAGTCACAAAATTCATAAAAAGAAAAAAAGAAAGAAAAAAGAAAATCACCGAAAATCATGTCGTGGCAAGCATACGTCGATGACCAACTTATGGGCTCGGGCTACCTGTCCGCCGCCGCTATTACCGGCCACGACGGCGGCCTTTGGGCTAAAAGCTCCACTTTTCCTGAGGTCTTCCATTTTCTAATTTCTATCCCCTTATTATGATTTTGTGCATCATCATACTTAATCTCACGTAATCAGAGGCTGATTCGGTATTTAAGTTTTATAGGTTCAAATTCATTATGTTTTTAAGTTATGAATTTAAGTTTTATAGGTTTAAACTCATTATGTTTTTAAGTTATGAATTTATATCTACTAATTCCTTACACTTTTAGTGAGTTTTTACACTTTAATTTATACGCCACGCAGAAGGTAATGGATTCAGATGAACATAATGCTTTCAAACTGCATCTGCCCCTTATTATTATTATTATTATTATTATTATTATTATTATTATGATTTAAAGCCCGAATAGAAAAACAGTAATCTATGCATGCAGTCAACTATATAGTAAAGTTGTTTTATTATTTATTTTTTCTAATTTTGCATGCATGCTTACTCCTTTGTGATATTCATACTTTTAATGTAGTTCACACAATAGGAGATTAAGGCAATTATGGATGGTTTTACCGAACCCGGTTTACTTTATCAAAATGGCGTTCCTCTTGGTGGCACAAAATACTTGGTCGTTGAAGCGACATCAGCTAGCATTTATGGAAAGAAGGTACTATATATTTTATTTATATTTTAAGAATCTTGTTGAAATGAAACTGCAAAACTGCAGGGATGCAGCTTTCGGACAGCGGGTTCATGTGAACCTATACTTTCCATGCACACGCAGTTTAAATTTATGCATAAAATTATATTAAAATTACAATAAATAGTAGATTTGAACTCACAATTGTAAAAATATAATGGGTTCAGTGCAAATAACGGTAAATATTTGACCCATAGAACTAAAATCTTGTATCCGTTGTTTGAGCAAGTAGTCCCAATTCCTCCATGTGGGATGTACACAGATCGGGTTGCTAGCTTCCCCGGAGGATCAAACCCGTCTGGTGGAACAAGTTTGGTATACGATCTTCCCTTTATCACCAGACTGTGTTTCGATCCAGAATAAATGTATCCAGATATAACAGTGTACTAGTGGATTGTAGACAGGGTTGGCATCTCATGCCGACCCTATCTACATGGGTACTACTGTAAATGGGGACGGCATGAGAAGTACATGCATCAGTATTCATTTTGCCACTCTATTTATTAAAAATGCAGCCCCTTCTATTAATCGTCTATAGAGATCTGAGATTCAGTATTGAATTAAGTGCTCTTTAAGGATATGGTGTAATGCAAACCTAATAGTTTGAATTGATCAAGATGGTCTTACTTCAGATGGCTGTTTGTAATAATTCATTTAATCTTTTCTCATTCAGGGAGCAGGTGGTATTATTATCAGAAAGACTGTTAACACCATAATTATTGGGATCTATAATGAAAATGTGTCTCCTGGCAATAGTGCCATGGTTGTTGAGAAGCTCGGAGATTATCTCGAAGAAAATGGTTATTAATAAATCTTTTGGTAAGTATTATTCACCTTTGGTATTTCCTTCGTTTTTTTTTTTTTTTTTTTTTTTTTGCAAGATTAATGAATTTCTAACCCACTGCCTTAATTCCTTTGAAATGGTTGCAGAATTTCCTTTCAATGTGTTTGGATTGTTGTGTTTGTTGATAATAATATTGGTACTCAAGAGCTTGAGATATGATTTCTTTATGGATTCAACAGTTCTCTTTTGTATTTTTCTTTTCATGAATTTGATTTACTTATTGTCAAGTAAGACTTTGGTTTATTTCACTTGGTGTAAAGTTTGGCTTATGTAATAAAATAAATTTGGGTTATGTTATAAATACAGCTCTTGGATTTATCTGTTTAAATTTTTCTCTAGCGCTTAGCTTCTTCTTCCATGGATATTTAGTTTTCAAAATCATAAAAGTATCACGACCCAAAATTATGTGATTGACATCCGGAACCTTACCCAACCCAAATAGACTAACCATCAGACTTCTCCCACAAATTTCGGCTTAGCTTTAGAATATGTTCTTATACCGATATGTGTAGTTCCATAATATCAAATGCAACATTCGAACCAAACTCGGTGGTCTCCACTAGTAAGTAGTTACTACCAAAATATTTAATATTCCACAAAAAATTCATAGCTTAATAACTTCAAAATATCTATTTTATCAAATTATGACGTTTATAGTCAATTCATACCATTTGAATAAAATCAAATTTAATCCTTTCTCTTACCTATCTAACCAGTGCTATTCCAATACCTAAAGATTTTGAAAATGTTACACTTCTCATTTTGTAAAAATCATAAATGATAAAATTCAAATATTTTATTCCTTTATCAATAACGTTTGCCTCAAGTTTAACCTGCCAAGAAGCTTTTGGAAAACGATATCTTTATAAAAAACAACATGATACTCCATATGCAACATAATTCAAAATACATGGTGATACCCTTACCTCCTTGTCCGCACAAGCACGAAAGTATATTTTTAAACATTTTATCATGACCCAAAATTCACCGGTCGTGATGGCACCTAACCCAACCCACTAGGTAAGCCAACAAATAACTATCCAATTTCAATCTTAATAAGATAATTAAACAGAAGAAATTATCTGAATTTTATACATTTCCCAGGGGCTGGTAGTACAAATCATGAGCTTCTAAGAATAGAGTTTACAAAGCTGAAATGAAATAGATACATAGTCTATTTGATAAGTACATAACAGAGTTTTATAGATCTAAGGTTACAATGAATAAGAGACAGCCACAACCGGGACGTACGCACATCTTCAATCCAGCTCCCATCGAACACAACAACTTCAGCAGCCAACATCTGCATGCAAGGTGCAGAAGTGTAGTATGAGTACAATCGACGTCATGTACTCAGTAAGTAACAAACCTAACCTGAAGTTGAAAGTAGTGACGAGCTAACACAAAGGTCGGGTCCAATGCTAATATTCCACAACAGTTCATAACGGCATAGTACAAGTAATGAAAGAGGTATCTCAGAAATAAAATGCTCAGCTCGTTCACAGTTCCAGAAAATAGGCATGCTTTTTAAGGTATCGCAGTGAAAGCCCAAATTTTTTACCGAAAATTAAAAAAATACGAGTAAGTTTGAAAACTGTGATTTTTTCCAAAAAATCTTTTCAACAGCAAGTAAGATGTTTCATTTTAAGATAGCATGAGGAACGTACATCTCTATGCATATATCTCAAGTACGCATGACAAATGCAATGCATCTCGATGATGAGTTCATGTACTCACACTCTCAGAGTACTCAATCTCACTGTCTCGCATTCTCTCTCACTATGCTCAATGCTCAGCACACTCAAACACTCAGCGTTGTACAATACCCATTGCAGCGTGCAGCCCGATCCATATATATATATATATATATATAGTCGACTGCGCTCACTGGGGGTGCAGACTCCGGAAGGGCTTCTACAGCCCAAGCGCTATAATCTGCACGGACAACTCACGTGCTGCACGGACAAATCACGTGCTGCACGGACAACTCACGTACTATAGTATCAATATCAAAATCCGCACCGACAACTCACTGTTGATACCCAATTTTCCCTATATATTTTAAATATGCATAAATGCCTTCAAAATAACACATATATATATATATAAGCATGCACAAGGTTTTATTATTTTCCCACAATTTTAAGGGTTTAAATTGATTTATTTTCTCCCCTTTTATTCATAAAATCCCCAATAATTATTTTTCAAATTATTGTTATGATAGTTCATTTATTTAATTTCTATACTTATGCCAAAATATAACTAATATAATTTTTATGCATTTATAATTATATTTAGTATTTTTTAAGCTAAATTGCATATAATTACAATGTTAGCCCATTTTAAGATATAATTATATTTTATATGCATAAAATTAGTCTCTATATTTTTGAAATATTAATTATGTATTTTAAATCATTTTGGCATCTTAAATTATTTTTCAGAAATTACCTATTATTTTTATAAATTAAAATAGGGAAAAACTGGCTATTGAAATAATAGTCAGATTTGGCTTTCAATTGTAGCCCAAATCGAACCCAATCCTCAACCCAATTTCCTATTAAATAACCCGACTAGGACCCTACAAACCCCTACCCAAACCCGGAACCTACCTACCCAGTTGAATCCTGACCATTGATCTCCCAAATCAACGGTCCAAACAAGCCCCTTCCTTTTTTAACTCTAATCAACTCCCCTCCCCCCAAACCCTAATCACTTTTCCAATCTACCGCCTTGAGATGCTCTCATCTCCCTCTTCTCTCTCAACCTAACCCTAATCACTTTTCAATCGTCGCCTCCTTCTCCAGTCATCTCCGGCGACTACCTCTCAACCCCAAAACCTCCAATGGTCACTCCACCGCCTTGCTCATCATCTCTAAGGCCTTCAAGGATCCTGGGCCATGCCGATTTAGATCTAGGGTTTCTGTTTCTGTTACTCATGGGTTCTCCGGTGTGATTTTGGGCTAAATCACACCTTATTTATCACGATCGGCGAAGTTTACGACAGGTTCTTTCGATTTCTATTTGGGTTTCCTTTGAAACCATAACTCTCGTCTGAATCTCTCAGATCTGCACTATTTTATGCTTTAAGTCTGTTTCTTTCTATGCTTTGCACTATTCTCGAACTTTTTCTGAAAGATCCTCAACTTTAAACCGATTTTGCTTTCTTTAAAAATTAGGGTTCCTCGGAGTCCTTTCTACACTTGTTTTGACTGATTTTCTTTATGATTAAACCTCTTTCCTTGCTTATTTTTGACCGATCTTATGTTCTTACTGCTTTTTAATTCGCCTATGTCAAAAGCCCTAATTTCTAAGGTTTCTTTGCTTTGGTTCTGTGTGTTAGCTTGTTTACTTGATTCTTGTTAATCTTCCGTGGTCACCATGCTTCGAATGTATTTTACTGAATCCTTAGCCTACTTATGTCACTTTTGTATGACTATGCTTATTTGTTTGTTTATCTCTTGCTTCTTTCTGTCAATATGGCTAACCCTGTCAGTTTGCTACGTCTGTCTGATCTTCTCTATTTATATGTTGCAATATAGAATCATGACCTTTCTTGATTTGATTCTGATTTCCTTAATTGATGGCTTGATTGCAAGATTTTCTTTCAAAACCCTAAAATTATACTCGTCTATTTAAGCTGACTGATTTTATTACCTTATTTGCTATGATGCTTTATTTATACTGAGTCGTGTCCTTAATTGAGGCTTTATGAATTTAGTCCTAATTGAATACTCTATACCTATTGAACCTTGACTCCTTCCTTATTTAGTCATGCACTGATTTTTCTTCTTGCCTTATATGATACTGAACCTTCCCGTTTGATTTGATTCCCTTAACCTAAGGGAGTACTTCCTTGATTCTCCAATTGATTGATTCTGAGTTCTTCAATTATTATGTTACTATGATTCTTACCTTATTTCACCACCTATTTTCAACTATAAATACCCTAAGTCTTTCATTAACAGACGGGCACACTTGGTTTTTAAAACTATCTCTCTTACTAAAAAATCTTTGCTCTCCCCTCTCTCTTGTGCTATTTGCTGCTATTAGTCGGCTGCAAGCCAAGGCCAATCATCTCTGCTCTCTTGTTCTTTCATTCTGTTTACTTCTCTCTTCACTGGTATATCCTAGTTTTAATTTAAAGCCTCAACAACAACATGCTTCTCTTATTGCTTCGGTTTCTCTTATTTCTAGTCTGCTTGTACTTGTGGTTCTGTTGTGAAACTTGTAGTTGGGTTACATTACTAGCATGCTATTATGTCTCCCCTTCCCTTTAGATTAATGTATTCCCTTATGTGTGTTTCAAAGCATGCCTTGTCAATTGTATTTTATTTACCATCTTATGAATCCCATATCCCTATCCCCCTATATGTGTTTATGTTCTCCCTGACTGGTTTGTGATTATGCCAGTGTCAACTATTTCTGAGCATGTCCAAACCAGTCCTAAGATCCTTGCTGGGGTTATGTGTTTGCAGTCAAATGTCTGTGTATCCCCAAACCTCTTTACCCCTGTGTGACTATTGAATTCATTTGGATTCAGTTGTGTGTGAGCCTATCTTAAGGTGTTTGAGCTTTGTTTACCACTCCAACCTCTTTTCAAACAACCTCAGTTGCTTTACTAATGGCTTTTAAAACAGACTTTTAAATCCAATTTTTAATAAACCTCTTTCAACTTGTGTCCTGCACTTTTACTTTACTCTTAATCAATAAGTTCTGCCCCCTCTAGTATGAGTACTGCCTTGGGATCCTCTTGAGAGAACCTCTAAACTCTGGCATACTGAGGCTGACTTTTCCAGACTGCACTGGTTGAATGCTTGGTTGCTAAGTCTAGGTGTAAGCATTGTCCAGGGTCCTTGAGACCCTTAGGGAACTTTGATGCACCTAGACTCTGATTTGTCTATGGAAATGAGGCTTGTCAGACCATTGGAGGCATTGGAAAACTTGGGCCTAATTGCAGGCTCCCTATAGAATAGCTTCTTGATTTCTATTTCTACTTATGTAATTCATTTATTGGCCTGTAGTAATTTCTAAACAGATATTTGGGGTATTTAGTAAAAGGTTGGGTAGATGTATACTTTATGGGGTAATATGGGTAGAAATCCTGCTCTTAGGATACTCCTTTTCAAATCTGCATGCCTTACTCAGTAGAAAACATGCTCATAGGTTTGCTCTTGTGAATCCGATTGCTTTTGCCTAATAGAAATCATGCCTATAAGATCTCATTTCCAATTTCTTTTGCATCATATAGAAACCATGTTCATAAGATTCTGCATTTGTCATGTTAGAAATCATGTTTCTAGGTTCCAAACCATTATGTCTTAAATCAGTAGATGTCATGCCTGTAGGACTTAATTCCGATTCAGTTCTAATAAGTCTTTCCAAATGTTACTGCAAATTGACTAAAACCACTAATACGCATAGAACCATGCCTATAGGGATTTTTATTCACAATTATGTCTGATAATATAATTAGCCTAATAAATCAATTTCATTTCGCCTAGTTTACTTCTTAAAACTGGTCTTATTAAGTGTCAATATTTCCTAAAACCAGTTCTTTCAAAATTGCATTAATCACATTAGATATCATGCCTATAGGTATTAATTTCAAAAGAACATATTTGTTTCTGCATTAACATAAACACAGTCTACTGCATATAGGCAAGCCTTAGGGCGTTTTTCAAAACTGTATTTCTCTGAAAATGTTTCGGTCACTTAATGCTTTCTAATTCTAATAAGCTTTTAAAAAAAGGAATCCCTAGGCAACTACTAGTTTATAACTTATGGGTATAAAAGGTTTGGTCTGTTTCTGCATAGTCACTTAGAGATCCTGCTTTAGGACTTTGATTAATAAGGACCTTAACTGTGTTTGAGTCGTGCTGCTTGTATGTTTGTTTGAGGAGGAAACTGTGAGCCTCTTAATTGCTCCCATTATGTGAAAGTCCTAAGTGTTTTGACTGTCGCCTTAGAGTTTTCGCCTTTCTAAACCTTAGAGGTACGTCTAGAACTAGTTATAGGTAGAGGTCCTAACTCCCTCCGGGACCGTTAATAAGGGATGGGTAGAAAACAAAATAGGTATCAGTGACCAAACACTCGCTTTGCATGATCAATAAGGGGATGGAAAGGGTAGACATGGGATGTGATGAATATGCGTTAATGTCATGTGTAGCCCCTCATTGAGGAGTGTTTACCGGACATTGCGTGGGGTGATCCTATGGGACAAATCTTTACCAAATCCTTCTCTATTCAAAATTTTTCATCTTTTACAACTTGTTCAAACCTTTATCTTACTACTTGAACTATCCAACGTGCTTTACTTGCAACTCATTTGATTCAACTATTTATATGGACTAATTTGTAAATATAAGTTCGGTCGGGACCCACAGTTGTGGACTAAAAGGGGTGCCTAACACCTTCCCCTCGAGGTTATTTCGAGCACTTACCCTAATCTCTGGTAATGCAAACCAACTCAAGAGTTAATCACTCTAGGTGCCCTAACGCACCATAATCCGTTAGGTGGTGACTCTTCAAATACCCAATCCCAAAAGGAAATGAGTCATTACACCCCGTGAATATCGAAACCCGGACTTTTCTCCGTGGAGGAAAAAAGGGGCGTGCGACACTCACATGCTATAGTATCAATATCAGAATCCGTACGGACAACTTACGTGCTATAGTATCAATATCCTCACAATTAAGCCCTCGACCTCACTCAGTCATCAATCTCTTCAGTCTCTTTCTCTCTCGGGCTCACAATGACATGAAACTAGCCCGAAAACAATGATATGATGTATCAATAAATAACAACAGAGACTGCAATATGATATGCATATAAATGCGTATGACTAATTATATAAAGCAATGAAAGCAAATAACTCAACAACAGAAATGACCTTTGTGGGTCCTAACAGGATGATCATGAAGCCTAGACATGGTGTCTAACATGGTTCACAGCTCAAGTACGTAGAAATTTCACGATTACAGGTAAGATCAGGTAACTACATAATACCACAGAAATAGCATAGTCACAATTCACACGGTGCACGCTCACACACCCGTCACCTAGCATGTGTGTCACCTTAATACCAATCACATATCACGTAATTCGAGGTTTCATACCCTCAGCACTAAGTTTAGAAGAGTTACTTACCTTGAACAAGTTAGTTCTAATACCGAGCAAGCCAACTGATGCTTCAAGAACGCCATTACGTGCGTAGCGACCTCCGAACGGCTCAAAATTGGCCAAAATCAACACAAATACATCAAATAAAGCACAAGAAAACAATTCCAAATGATAAAGATCGAATCCTTAATCAAAACCCAAAACTGGCCAAAAATCATATCTGGGCCCGTACCTCGGAACCTGACAAAACTCACAAAATCTGACAAATCATTCATTTACGAGTCCAACCATACTAGTTTCACTCAAATCCGACTCTAAATCTCTGTTCAAAACTCAAAAATTCATATTATGAAACGTTAGGCTAAAATCCCCCAATTTTCCTCTTTAATTTCATTAACCAATTGCTAAAAATAAAGATGGATTCATGAAATATAATCAAAACTGAATAGAGAAAACTTACCCCAATCCTTGTGATAATATTTTCTCCAAAAATCGCTCCATTCCGAAGTCCATAGCTCAATATGTGATAAAATGACCAACCCTCGAACTTATAACATTCTGCTTAGCGATTTCGCATTTACGGACAGATCGTCGCATCTACGACCACCGCTTCTGTGGTAAAAACTTTTCTTCTGTAAAAATAGCCTTGCCCAGCAACCCCCGCACCTACGGATATAAAGTACCACTTTTGTGAAGATTTTCGCACCTGCGCTTCCAATCTCGCATCTGCGCGCACGCAGTTGTGCTCAAAAATCCGCTTCTGCGGTCTTCCTCACCCAGCCTCTTCTCGCTTCCACAACTCCGCTAACACTTCTGCGACCATCGCACCTGAACAAATTAGCCGCAGGTGTGGTCATACCAGAACCAGCAGCAACTAGCAATAGCAATATAAAGGAAAATAATCAGAAATCAATCTGAAACACGCTCGAGCTCCTCGAGACCTCGTCGAAGTATACCAACAAGTCCCTCGTGATTACCCAAAAGGTCATCTTATGTTTTAGAACTAGATTCTGTGTTCTTAAGCATTAAAATATCATTTTTATCCTCCTCAATTTGTGTGCGCAGCCCGACATATTTCCGAACAACTTTTATGTTGAAAGTTGATAAAAATAAGAATTTTTCCTTAAAAAGTTGATTTTAGTTGACTTCGATCAATATTTTAAGTAAACGGATCTGGACCCGTGTTTTGAAGGTCCCGGTGGGTCCGTAATGAAATATGGGACATAGGCGTATGCACGAAATTGAATTCCGAGGTCCCTAGCTCAAGTTTGGAATTTTTGTTAAAAATTAAAAGTTTGAAAATCTAATAGTTTTAAACAATTGATTGATGTTTGGCCTTTTTTATACCGGGTCCATGTTATGGTTACGGATCCCGGTCTAATATGATATTTATAACTTATTTGTGAAATTTGATGAGAAACAGGGTTTGTTTGACGTGATTCGGATGTCCGATTGAGAAAACAGAAATTTTAAAGTGTTCTTGAGAATTTCATTTGATTTGGTGCTAAATTCTTAATTCTAGGTATTATTTTGGCAGTTTGATCACGTGAGCAAGTTCGTATGATGTTTTAAGACCTGTGTGCATGTTTGGTTTAGAGCCCCGAGGGCTCGGGTGAGTTTCGGATAGGTTGCGGGATGTTTTGAACTTAGAAAATCTGGGTTTTTTTGTGCTTCGACTGATATCTGGTGTGTCCTTCTTCGCATTTGCGAAGGTACGCTCGCGAACGCGAAGAGTGAACTGGACTGAGTGAGTTTTCTTTTTCGCAAACACGAAGGTTAGGTCGAAAACGCGGAGCGATGAGGGCTTTACCCTTCGCGAACGCGACAAGCTCAACGCGAATACGTAGTGTTATGGACCTAGGAGAGGGATCAGTGGGTTGTTCTATGCGAACACGAGCCAAGGCTCGTGAACATGATGGCCAGGGGGGACAGACCATCGCAAATGCGTGCAATCGTTCCTGAACGCGTAGGCCTTCTAAGCCGCTACCCTTCGTGAACGCGAAGAAGGTCTGACGCCTGTGACTTAAAACAGAATCAAAAAACGGGATTTAGCCATTCTTTCAAAAATTTCAAAACTTGAAGACTTAGAGGCGATTTTCAAAAGACATTTTCTTCCCCAATTTTTTGGTAAGTGATTCTAAACTACTTTCTTTCAATTATCCATTGCATTTCATGAATTTCTAACCTAAAATCTAGAGTGTTCATGATAGAATTGGCGGTTTCGATAGAAACTAGGGATTTGAAAAATTGGGGATCTAGACCTTGAATTGAGGTCGGATTCCAAAACCAATAATATTGTCACGACCCAAACCGATGGGCCGCGACGGGCACCCGATACCTTACTCAACCGAGTACCAACATAACGTATCTTTTCATGTCATACTATCATGGATAACGGAGCCGGAAGACTAAAGATAAGTAGAATAAAACATGTGAAACCAACTTATACATAAGACATACGGGCTTATAAGACCAAAATAACTACTCGTACACTGAACATAGGCCAACAAGGCCATACAATCATTTTACGTACATGACATCTATCTACAGGCCTCTAAGAATACATAATTTTCATAAAGGTCGGGACAGAGTCCTGTCATACCAAACAATACACGTCTAAATCATACTAACCAAACAAGCAACTCTGAAGCAAATGGAGTGCATCAACATCTTCCGCTGAGCTGATAGCCTACTTGGAGGGCTCTCGACCTGTCTATCAGGACCTGCGAGCATGAAACGAAGCGTCCCCAGGTAAAATGGATGTCAGTACAAATAATGTACTGAGTATATAAGGAATGAAAATCAGTAAATAATAAACATGAGAGAAACATGGAGTAAAAGGCTCGACATGTACATTTGCATAGCTCTGTAAATTATTTCATTTTTATAATGTCATGCATATGCGTATAAATATCATACCATGCATGGGTGTATGTGTTCATAACATCATCAAGCCTCTGAGGGCATCCCATCATATCATCTCGGCCTCTGTAGGCAAATCATCAACGTATACCAGCTGATCAGGTGGTGGTGCGTATATAACGCCGTAACCTTTGCCCATATCTCATATACATATATTTACATACATATATACGCGTATATAACGCCATCTGGTCATGGGTCAATGTACATGTAAATGAATGCAATGCATGAGAATTACGTTAATAAAATCTTTCGGAACATCATAAGACCATTATGCCCTTGATTAATATCATGAAATAAACCTTATCTACTTACGTATTTTCTGAGACCTATGAACATATGAAAGAATACTAGGACACATGGAGAATCAAGAACATAGGCACCTCTAATACTTCTATGAATAGAGTCATTTATGGAAGTTGGGCATTTTCTCGCTTCGTTCATATCGTATAGATCATGCCAAAAGAAAGAAGGGATAGCCTTAATATACCTGGAGTAGGGAAAAATCCATATGATATTCTTGGAAAAGATTGCACCATACTCCTTATATGTTGCTAAGGTTCTAATAATTCTCGTTGGAATCGTTTGGTTGCAAGAAGTTCTGTCGAAAACTTGTAGGAATTGCTTGAAGAATTCATGTTGCTAATATGCAAAGCTCACGACTGGTTGTTAGAAATGAATCATATTGTAGTGTTTTGTAGGAATTGTAAGAATTCATGTTTAGTAATATGTCAAATATTCCATCTGATTGTAATGTCTTGAAAATATTAAAAATGGAGTATTATGTAACTAAGGCATTAGTTTGCCACCTAATCAGAGATGGCCATGAGTCATTTATTTAATTTAGTGGCTTGCTGCCACGTTCATGATTTGATGCTTATCCAAAGTTTTTAATTACTTTAATTAGGTAATATCACGCTACTCAGTAATTAACCAATTACCTGTATAATTAAGAATTACCTCAAATTAATTAAAATTCTGCTTATTTTTAATACAATTTATACATCCCACTACCATGGTTATATGGTACCTTGTAAGGTACTAGTCCACAAGTATCGGGTATTATTGCTCGGTCCGTATTTTATCCCAACATGCCAAACTTGAACGAAAATTCATTTTCCTTGACTTGCTTCCCCTCTCACCTTCACGAATTTACTCATCACTTGCTTGAAATAACATAATCCTTATAATCTCCAAATAATCTTTTTCTTGGACTAATATAATACTGCAGGACGTAATATCATCGTAATATAATACTGCGGGGCGTAACATCATTCCCACCTTTGGAACATCCGTCCTCGAATGTTGACTGATAATCTTATCATTCTCATAACCAATAGGTCTTGTGAATACTTTAGTACTTGTCTTGCCATATAGGCGACTATTCTGTGAATGAATCCCAAAGGTCAGGGCATTCCCCCCTTTGACCCTCTTTCTCACACCACGACTTGTACTTGGAATCTTTATAATCTCGTAACTGTTGCTACCTTCTATCATGCAGTTGTAAACATATAAAATTTATTGGGTCTAATCCATACAAAATTTGGATTAAATTCAATTGGGTTAAATAATTAATTTGGGCTTTACAAGTTAAATTAGTCCATTTTATTATTTTCGAGCCCAAGGTCCATTTCATCTTAAGGCCCAGACTTATGCCATGTGACATGGCATATCCAGTCAAACTCCAAGCCAATAAGGTGATGCCACATGTTAAATAATGTGGCAGTCCAAGTGAAAAAGCAAGAACCAACCACAAGTCACCAAGTGGCTAAAATGACATGGGCCAATCAGAATCAAGCAAGAGAGTTCTTATGTAGCTGGACTGTCTATCCTTTACAACTATAAATAGAGGGGTTACATAACACTCGGGGAACATTCAGAGTTGGAGAAGAGAATTTCTCAATTGGTGAAGGCATCCACAAATAGAGAAATCAATCATCAAGTGCTTAGTTTTTCAACAAAGGAGTGATCTAATGGAGTTCTTCCCGGAGATCAACCCGTAACAACAAAGTGTTGCTCGACGTTCTTGGAGATTAAATACATCTAAGGAGTCTACATTATCCTACATTCGAGAAAGACGTTTCTCAAGCCCTCGAATCATAGAGAATTTTAGAGAGGAGAATCAAGGGATACATAGAATTGTACTCACCAATATTTATCAATAAAATCTCTTTTTCTTTATATTATTTTTGTTGCAGATTATTTTTCGTCTTACAAAAATTTGTTGCAAACAAATTTTGGCATGCCCAGTGGGACCAATTCTGCCCTTCATCTCTCCTTCTTGCAAGTTGAAAACTACAAACTTCAGAACTACTGCTACAATGGCATTCCACAAGCGTGATGTTTTCATGCAAAGATGATACTGTTGCCGCATCCGCTGAGCTCAGTCATGTTGGCCCAATCACTCGAAGCAAGTTCAAGGCTAGTGGCTTGGATAGATCCGAATACTTCGCCTCCTTGGAGATGTCAAAGAAAAATATATCTCATATGATGTTCGCAACCGCAATCTCTGGGGGCAACACCCCATTCTCGATGCTTGACAAACTTTCTCAAATAGCCTCAAACCATGGCGGATTTGAGGATTTGGTGGATTCTTCAGTTTCAACAAAAGTTAATGCCTTGATGATTGACACAACTAACATGGACGAAAAGTTTGCCATGATGGAACCGACTATAGAGGTCTTGAAGAAATCTGTTGAAGAGACTCATGAGCAAATTGGAGGCTTATGCACCTGGAGAGTCGAGCCATGTCCCTCCTAGTTCACCTGTCTTCACCTACCAAAAAATAGCTATTGAGGAATCATTTTCAAAGTTAAACATTCAAAAGGAAAAGCAATCTACTTCAGTTGCGGCGTTATCTGTCCAACAATTGCAAGGCATGATAACAAACACTATCAGAGCTTAATATGGCGGACCATCGCAAAGTTCGTTGTACTACTCTAAGCCTTATACGAAGAGGATTTATTGTTTAACCATGACACCTAATTATCAACCACCAAAGATACATCAATTTGATGGCAAAGGGAACCCAAGGCAACATATTTCCCACTTTGTCAAGACTTGTACCAATGCTGGAACGCATGGTGACCTTTTGGTAAAACAATTTGTTCGTTCTCTAAAAGGGAATGCATTTGACTAGTATATTGACTTGGAGCTCGAGTCCATTGATAGCTGGGAGAAACTTGAGAAGGAATTCCTCAATCGTTTTTACAGTACCCGAAGAACTGTAAGCATGATAGAGTTGACAGGGACCAAGCTATGGAAGGATGAACCCGTGGTGGATTACATTAATTGTTGGAGGGCATTAAGTTTGGACTGCAAAGATTGCCTTTCAGAGATATCTGATGTGGATATGTGCATTCAAGGAATGCACTGGGGCCTTTTGTACATTCTACAAGGGATCAAACCGCGAACTTTTGAAGAACTTGCAACACGAGCGCACGACATGGAGTTAAGCATCGCAAGTCATGGAAAGGCATCTCCATTTGCTGATCAAAAGGAGTTCAAGAAAAATGTTGCATCGAAGAACCAAACCAAAGAATCAATGGCGGTGAAAGCAACTTCTGTGAAGGTCACTACTAAGTAAAAAGTGAAGGAGGATAAGACCACGAGTCAATATCCCAAAGAGGAGAAGTGTCGTCCCACCTTGAAGGAATTAGAGGCGAATGTTTATCCATTTCCAGATTCAGACGTACCTACAATCCTTGATGAACTGCTGGACAAGAAAGTCATTGATCTCCCTGAATCAAAAAGGCCAGAGGAAATTGGCAAAGTTGGCGATCCGAAATACTGCAAGTTTCATCGCGTCATTAGCCACCCTACAGATTAATGCTTCATCTTGAAGGATAAAATCATGGGTCTTGTAAGTGAAGGAAAAATCATCATAGACATGGATGAAATGGCAGAAGAAAATCATGCAAGTATCGCGCTCAAGGAAAATAAGTGTTCAAAGTTGCATAACGTGTCAAGCATTGCCGTCTTACAATTTGGAAGTTTCGAGCCTGTTGAAGTTGATCTTCCAAGGAAAACTCTTGAAGGTTCACTAGAGCTAGACAGTCGCTCCAAAGACAAAAACGACGAGTGTTGGATTCTAGTCACTCACAAGAAGAGAAAACACCAGGCAATTTTGAGGCTACGAATTCCTAATTCAAGAGCGATGATGAGCAATGCAGATAGGCTACAATCACCAAGAAATATCAAATCTTCTACTAGCAAGAAGATTAAAAGTGCCTTATCGCTGAAGTTCCGAAAGCCCATCACATTGCATGATTTCTTTCCGGGAAAATTCCTTCATGGAGGTCACGTTAGTGCAACTCATGTAGTTTCTAGTACTGGCGAAACAAAGGAAAGCAACGATGAGCTTGCTCCAATGAAAACACATGAACATTAGGATAATGGAAAAGTTATCACATGTTGTGCAACAATTTCATTCACAGATGATGACTTGCTGCTGGGGTCTAAGCCACATAACAGACCTTCATTTGTTGTAGGGTCCATTCGGAAACAACATCTCAATCACATACTTGTTGATGATGATTCGGCTGTCAACATCATGCCAAAGATGGTGCTAAAAAAACTTGGGATCTCTATAGATGAGCTATCCAAAAGTAACCTAACAATCCAAGGTTTCAACCAAGGAGGACAACGAGCTATAGGTATGATCCGCGTAGGAATATCCATTGGTGAGATGAATTCAAACACCCTGATTTACGTCATAGATGCTAAAACATAACACAACTTGTTGCTTGGACGTCCTTGGATTCATTAGAATGAGGTGGTATCATCTACTTTGCATCAATGTCTGAAGTACAGAAGAGATGGTGAGATAGTAAAAATTGATGCAGACATCAAGCCTTTCACTAAGACAGAGTCATACTTTGCAGATGCAAAATTCTACCTAGATTCTTGTGAACCAAAAGTGGAGAAACCATCATCAGATGAAGAAGCTAGTGTTAAGTTAGAAGAGGAAAATGAGGCTCAATAGACTACCACCAAGCTGCCTAAGAAGGGAACGGAAGAAGTCTCCATTAAGATATCATCATCTGAAGGTGGCATACAGACAAAGACTGAGGAGCATCTGGTTTTTCGCTATGTTCCACATGAGCGTCGAAAGAAAGGGCAACCTTTTCTACAGGAATGTACCCCAAAGAAGCAAATGAGTCACAAAGATATCCAACATTTGAAGGAGCATATGACTATACCAGTTGCACAAATCCCATCCGTGACTGGTGAGTCTGCTAAAGGCAATCTCCAAGCTGATTAAAAAGGGCACTATGATCCTAAGGCCTTCATACTGCTTGAAAAGTCTAGTTATGACTTCTACAATCTATCACAACTAGGAGAACTCAAAGATGAAGTCACTGGTGAAAAGATACATGGGCTCAATAAGTCCCAAATGAAGTTGAGAAAGCAAGGGCACTATGTCGCCACTCCAAAGTTTGGGTTAGGGTTCAGTTTGGCAGAGCCTCTTCAAATTTCATCAAAGAGAAGCAAAGAGATAGCTTCATCACAATACTCTCAGTATAGGAGATGAAGGAAGTTAAAGGCAAGAAAATAAAACAATGGGCTTCAGTATTTGATCGCATTTGAGGCTCAACCCCTCCGGTCTCGGTGTTTGAAAGGCTAAGTCACAAAGGTGAACGTGTATCTTCCAAACATCTAAAAGAAGTTTCCACTACCTCAAAGACCTCTGTCTTTTGTCGCCTAGGGACCACAAGGAAGTCTACATCTAGAAAGATACTGTCAAAATACATGGAGCAAGTCCATGAGGAGCGGGATCATTTTGAAGTTGTTGCTAACAAAGAAATCTGTAGTGTTTTCCCATCACGTTTGAAGAGGAAGTCTATTTTGTCAATATCCATAGATGGTCCGCTGAAGGTGCAAAGGAGAACCATTGTCTACACTTGCTAGCCTCATAAAGAAGCAAATAAAGAGAAAGAAGCCATGCCGACCATCCAAGGAAGTCAAAGAGAAAAGTCAGATTTTGTGGAAACATCCTATCACGTAACTGTGGAAAATAGCCCATGCTTTAACGTGAATGATAAAGTACATGAGGCTCACTCTCAGCTAGAAGATGGAGGGCAATCAACTGTGGATGAGCTTAAAGAACTCAATTTAGGTACTCCGAAAGATCCACGCCTCACCTTCAGTAGTGCGCTGCTTACGCTTCAAGAGGAGAAGGAATACTCCAAGTTGTTGACCGAGTACAAAGATGTCTTCGCTTGGTCGTATAAAGAAATGCATGGTCTTAGTCCTAAGGTAGTTGTTCATCATTTAGGGATCAAAAGTGGAGCACGTCCTGTGAAGTAGTCACAACGTATGTTTCGACCCGAGCTTGTATTACATATTGAAGTTGAAGTCAACAAGCTCATCGAGGCGGGGTTTATTCGAGAGGTGAAGTACCCATCATGGATATCGAATATTGTACCTATCAAGAAGAAGAATGGTCAAATACGTGTTTGTGTTGAATTTCGAGACCTGAACAAGGCATGTCCAAAAGATGACTTCCCGCTACCAATCATTGAACTCATGGTTGATGCTACAATAGGGCATGAAGTTATGTCATTCATGGATGGGTCATCCAGATACAATCAAATCAGAATGTCTCCAAAAGGATGAAGAGTGTACTGCTTTCCGAATTCCAAAAGGGATATATTGCTACAAAGTGATGCCCTTCGGTATGAAAAATGCTGGTTCTACCTACCAACGCGCAATGCAAAACATCTTCAACGACATGCTTCGTAAGAGGGTTGAATGCTACGTCGATAAATTAGTGGTGAAGAGGAATAGTAAGCACTACCACCTTGAAGACCTTCGAATTGTTTTTGAAAGGTTAAGAAAATTTGACCTGAAGATGAATCCACTCAAGTGTGCATTTGGAGTTACCTCAGGAAAGTTTCTTGGCTTCATTGTGCATCATCGTGGAATTGAAGTTGATCTTGGAAAGATTGACGCCATTCAGAAAATGCCCAAGCCAAAGAACTTGAGGGAGCTTTGAAGTCTCCAAGGAAACTTAGCATTCATCGGGAGGTTCATCTCTAATCTAGCCGGACGATGTCAACCATTCAATCATCTATTGAGGAAGAATATCCCTTTTCATTGGGATCAGTCATGTCAAAATGCTTTTGAAAGCATCAAAACATACTTGCTGAATCCACCTGTGTTAGGGGAGCCAATGCTTGAGAAGCCATTGATACTCTACATCGCGGCACATGAACGTTCACTTGGAGCACTACTTGCTCAAGAGAATTAGGAAGGAAAGGAACAAGCCTTGTACTACCTTAGTCGAACTCTGATAGGAGCTGAGTTGAACTATACGCCTGTTGAGAAAATATGTTTAGCGTTACTTTATGCAATAAATAAGCTAAGGCATTATTTTGAAGCATACACCATCAAACTCATCTCTTAAGTAGATCCCATGAAGTTTGTGATGACTCGACTTGTTTTTTCTGGATGCCTAGCAAGATGGTCCATATTGTTTAACCAATATAAGATCACATACACACCTCAAAAAGCTGTGAAAGGACAAGCACTAGCCAATTTTCTAGCTGATCACCCTCTTCCGGCAGAAAGGGAGCTTTCGGATGAGTTTCTAGATGAAGACGTTTTGTTCATCGAAGAATTTCCACCATGGACAATGTTCTTTGATGGATCTGAACGTCATAATGGTGCGACGGCATGTGTTGTGTTGATCTCTCCAGAAAGACAAGTCTTGCCATTCTCCTTTGTTTTAGGTGAAACATGCTCCAACAATGCCGCAAAGTACCAAGCTTTGATCATCGGTATCAAAATGGCATTAGAAATGAAGATTCTACAGTTGGAGATCTATGGCGACTCTAAGCTGATCATCAACCAACTTTTGGGGTGTTACGAGGTAAAGAAGGAAGATCTATTGCCATTCCATGAATACGCTTCTGGTTTACTTGAAAAATTCGACCGAGTGTTCTTAAACCACGTCCCAAGAGAAGAAAATCGCAAAGCTGATGGTTTGGCTAACTTGGCCACGGCGATGGCACTTGGAGAGAATGAGTCAAAAAAGGTATATGTGTGTCATCGATGGGTTATTCCTAGACTTCTGGATCTTCAAATCAACGAAAGCTATCATACGTCTATTTGAGTGATTGAAGAAGAAGATTGGAGAAAACCGCTGATAGAGTACCTTGAACATCGAAAGTTACCTGAAGATCCACGACAAAGAACAAACATCAAACGAAGAGCACCACGATTCATCTTCTATAAGGGGACATTGTTTCGCCGCTCTTTTGGAGGACTATTCTTGCGATGTCTTGACAAAGAAGAAGCCCGCCAAGCGATGGAGAAAGCACATTCTGGCTCATGTGGAGCACACCAATCTGGTCCCAAGCTCCATTTTCGCATCAAGAGGATGGGCTACTACTGGGCGACAATGGTGAAGGATTGCATGGATCATGTCAAAAGATGTCAAGCGTGTCAATTTCATGCCAACTACATCCACCAACCTCCAAAGTCTCTACACCCAACTGTAGCTTCATGGCCTTTTGATGCATGGGGACTTGACGTTGTTGGACCACTTCCAAAGTCATCAAAGGTACAAATGTACATATTGGCCGCTACGGACTACTCTAAATGGGCGGAAGCTGTTCCACTCTAGGAGGTGAAAAAGGAAACCGTTGTCGATTTTATCAAGTCATATATAATTTTTAGGTATGACATACCAAGATACATAATCTCTGATAATGGAACACCATTTGACAACAAGCTCGTGAAGATTCTATGCGAGAAGTTCAGTTTCAAACAACATAAGTCTTCAATGTATAATGCACCTGCCAACGGCCCTGCTGAAGCTTTTAACAAGATGCTTGGTAACCTTTTGAAGAAAGTTGTTGCAAAGAACAAGAGAGACTGGCATGAGAGAATTGGTGAATATTTGTGGGCATACCGGACAACCTTCAGAACTGCTACACAAGCAACTCCTTACTCTTTGGTATATGGCGTAGAAGCAGTCTTGCCGTTGGAGCAACAAATTCCATTATTGCGGATAGCAATCCAAGAAGGACTCACGTCCGAAGAGAATGCTCAACTTCGCCTAGCAGAGTTAGAGGCACTGGATGAGAAAAGATTGGAAGCGCAACAAAAGTTGGAATGCTATCAAGCTCGACTAGCTAGAGCCTTCAACAAGAAAGTGCGGCCACGATCATTCCAAGTGGGAGACTTAGTCCTAGCTGTTCGACGACCCATAATCCTCAACAAACGCATAGGCGACAAGTTTACCTTAAAGTTGGATGGGCCATATGTTGTGAAAGAAACTAAGGATGGTCTCAGAGTTGGTCCGATCAACGGAAAGTTTTTGAAGTTGTACTTCCCATGAAAGTCTCAACGCTCCTCGACGCACGAGCCTAAACTGCAAGGCATGAAGCTCCTTAATGCATGAGCCTAAACTGCATGCTGCTATGCTCAGCGACGCACGAGCCTAAACTTCAAGTCATGAAGCTCCTTAATGCACGAGCCTAAATTGCATGCAGCTACACTCCTTGACGTACGCCTAAACTGCAAGTCATGACGCTCCTTGATGCATGAGCCTAAACTGCACGTTGCTACACTCCTGGCCTGCATGAGTCTAAACTATGTACGGCCCAAAAAAATAGTCTGCTAGGTTGAAAACCTCGAAAGAGGCGGCCTAGGCCAAAAAAAAAAAAAAGTCAGCTAGGTTGAAAACCTCGTGAGAGGCGGCCTAGGCAAAAATCAAGACCCAAAAACACACACACACACACCCCTCTAAACTACGTTATGACTTGATCCTCTTCACCGAGGTACGTAGACAGCTTAGAGTTTTATTCTAAGTTCAGTCGCATGAGTTTTAAAAAAATAAAAGTTTGGTGTCATCGGATCATTGCACTAATTCTTTCAAGTATATAGGCACATATCTATGAGGAAAAGAGATGATTTGCTTTGAAGTATAAAAGATGTTTTATTGCTTCAATAGTACAAAAGTTGACACATCAAAAAATGGCGAGACAAAAGGAATTAGACGTTTCCTATACAAAAGCCTAAGTCATGAAAATGATCGTAAACTAGGATTTGTGGCCGACTCGTCTTGAATGCTTATTCCAAGTCCATATGAAGTCTCCACATTTTAATACACTATCCTCAATGCCTCGTATATAAGAAGTCATCTCTCTTGAAAAACCATCAATCACCACGGGAGCCGCCATTGATAAACTACAAGACCGTCAACAAATCAAGTACAACAGTTGGTGAAAGGGTGACTTCGCATCTTGTATGACACCTTAGACTGATATCTGGACTCGTTGAACTTCTTCGCAAGTCTACAAAAGAAATAAACAAAGAGATAAGATTCTTGATGATAGCTGAATCCATTGCAAGGCTGTAGAATCAACTTCAAAAATATTTGTTAGGCTAAATAACAATGAATGGAGCTTCATCTTCAATAAGATTATAGTTCTCGACGTCCAAATTTCATAGGATCAAACTGTTGGTGATTTCGACACTCCTAGTTCAAGATACAATTTTTCTGGTCGAAAGCACGCAAACTTGAAAGTTCCCTACGGTCAGTTCGAATTTCAATATTTTTCTGTTTCTAGCCCGAGAAGAGTTCTGGGATGGAATTTTTAAGTGTTATAGATCTAGGAGTTTTCTTTCCAACGGCACAAACGGATTGTAATTTCGATACTCCTAGCTCAAGATACAATTATTTTAGCTGAAGGTACGCAAATCTGAAAGTTCACTGTACTTAAGTCGAAGTTGTGAATTTTCTATTGATAGCCCAAAAGGAGTTCTGCCTTGAAATTTATAGGTACTTTAGGTCTCTGTGTTTTCTTTCTAACGGTACAAATAGATTATAATTCTGACACTTGTAGCTCGAGATATGAATTTTCCACCATAGCGCGCAAAGCTGAAAAGCAATTTCGCGGACACATGGGTCAAGTTCAGAAAGTTGCTGCGGACAATATGCTAGGAATTCTTCTATGATATCTTCAAGATTTCATTATCTCTGAGTTTTCTTTCCAATGGAATAGACGTCTCGCTATTTGGACATTCCTATCTTGAGATATATACATTTTGATGATAGCATAGAGTACAGTAAAGTCAAAATATCAGATATGTATGCCAGCTTCAAAAGTCGACTCTGGCTAATCCTCAAATAATTTATCCATGAATTCTCTAAAGGATGTAACTTTTCAAGTGTTGATTCTTTTAAATCAAGGAGCTTCAGATTCATTGCTCCTACATCAAGGAATTAATAATTTCGCAAAGGTTCGCCAAACTCGCTCGCCAAAGATGTAATATGGTCGCTCGAGCTCCAAGCCTCTTTCTTGCCAAGTCGCAAGGCTGAGATGCACCATGTTCTCGCTCGCATGTTGCAAGGTGGGGATATGGCTCGTTGATCAAGCTCGCTTCGGAATACTCTAAATGTCTCTCGTCAAGCTGCAAGAAGGGATGTGCCAAGTTGATGTGGTACTCTCTTGAAAACCTGCAAAAATAAGAAAAGATTTTGGATCCCTCGGTACCAACAACACAAAGTTTTTGGATACGGTGCCAATAGCACGATGATTCAGCACCATGACGCTTCAGTTTGACATAAAAATAGGACATCGGAAGCAGCACAACAGTCTAGTTCAGCATAGCAGGTATCGGTGTCCATGGCACGAAGCTTTAACTTGCAGCAAAAAAGAAAAAAAAAATTGGTCTTGAACAGTGATCTCCATTGCTCCAAGTTTGCAAATTTGGCTTCTCATGCTGGTGTAGTCCTTCAATATGGATTAATTCTGAATAAAGAAGCAATAAAAGAAGCACAACTACGTCCCCAAGTTATTGCATGGTGCGCACTTGGCTGCTTCTAGTTCTCTTTTCTACCAATTTAAATTGAATGATCTGTTGCATAAAAAAAAAAAAAGAGCAAGTCATGATTCAAGAAAAAAAATTAAGGAGACAAAAAAAAAGAAATGAAAAAAGGGCGAGCGCAAGCAGTTCGTGGAAGCAAATGATGGAAGAAGCTCTAGTATCGATTTTGGTGTTTCGATCCAGTTAGACAGAGGAGCTTGATATTCAATTGTGGAAAACTAGTTGGCTTTGTCCTCTTTTTATAGGGATCTAACAAAGTATGAGCTATAAGTGAATAAAAAAAGGAGTTAGAATCCTAGAAGGAAAAAAACGTTGCTTTTTCCTACAAGGTCAAGAAATATTTTTCCTTGTTTGCTTTTGGTAAAAAGGAAAAGAGGGTAACGTAATTTTCCTTGTTTGCTTTTGGTAAAAAGGAAAAGAGGGGTAACGTGAGACAAACATGGAATGTTTTGTTCAAACCAAATTACATTAGCATGTATGGAATTCACGCATTTATTTTCCTTGTTTGCTCTTGGTGAAAAAGGAAATATGCCTAGCGTGAGACAAACATGGAAAGTTGTCTATAATTTGAAAGAATTTTTCAATCAACATAGTTTGTAATTGCTACTTTCAAACCAAATTGCATTGCGCGCGCGTGTTCGACAACCGAAGTATTGGAAAGTTAATTTTTGCTTGGAGCTTGTATTTTGCACTTCACATAAATATGCAACAGGATAAAAGTTTGGATTTGACCGATAGAAGTCGCCACAAGTGCTAAAACAAAAATATCAACATTCGTCGGTAGTTTAAGTCTCGCCTTTCGTTTCAGCAAGCCTACACTTCGACAAATCTTGAAGTAGGGGGCATCTGTAAATATATAAAATTTAGTGGGTCTAATCCATACAAAATTTGGATTAAATTCAATTGGGTTAAATAATTAATTTGGGCTTTACAAGTTAAATTAGTCTATTTTATTATTTTCGAGCCCAAGGTCCATTTCATCTTAAGGCCCAGACTTATGCCATGTGACATGGCATATCCAGTCAAACTCCAGGCCAATAAGGTGACGGCGCGTGTTAAATGATGTGGCAATCCAAGTAAAAAAGCAAGAACCAACCATAAGTCACCAAGTGGCTAAAATGACATGGGCCAATCAGAATCAAGCAAGAGAGTTCTTATGTAGCCGGATTGTACATCCTCTACAATTATAAATAGAGGGGTTACATAACTCTCAGGGGATATTCAGAGTTGGAGAAGAGTACTCCGCAATTGGTGAAGGCATCCACAAACAGATAGATCAATCATCAAGTGCTTAGTTCTTCAACAAAGGAGTGATCAATGGAGTTCTTCCCGGAGATCAACCCGTAACAACAAAGTGCTGCTCGACGCTCTTGGCAATTAAATACATCACAAGGAGGTCTGCATTATCCTACATTCGAGAAAGACGCTTCTCAAGCCCTCGAATCACAGAGAATTTTAGAGAGGAGAATGAAGGGATACATAGAATTGTACTCACAAATATTTATCAATAAATCTCTTTTTCTTGATATTATTTTTGTTGCAGTTTATTTTTCGTCTTACGAAAATTTGTTGCAAACAGCAGCCTTTACGACTATAACTTTATATGTGCGCCCGACTCTTCTCCTCTCTTCCAGCTTTTAGCCAATCTCTAGGCTTCACTTTGTGAACATATACAAAATTATGTCAAGATGTCCCTCCGGGCGTCATTAGCTTTACTACATCTAAGTAGGCCATACTATACCAAAGTTCTTACTTTGATTTATCCTTACTGAGGTCTGCTACCAAACTCCGGGTTACTTTCATTGCTTATCCCATATGTATAAATCTAAGTCCTTTAATGCTTCCTCAATACTGTTCATATTAAGAATGACGGTCTAATCTCATCGCATACTTTGTGACTTTTGCCCATCCATTATGGATTCACCTCAATATTGATCTACAATATATCACTGATAACTTAAAACTTCTTATGTAATACCTTGCCACTAGGGCTTACGTCTCATCGTGGAATATTTGAAGCGATTTTCTTGATCCACCTAGGGCGATACGACATTATACTTCCATAATCGTATTTCATAGCATCCCAATGTGATTCACCTTACGTGGGTAAATTAATCCCGTGCAATTCATGAATCCCTTCTTCAAATCATTACTTAATCGAAGGCCCAAACGCCATCTTTTATCTACCACAATTACAGCATTATTCTACTATTAGGGCAACATTCCATCTCTTATCAAATGTTACTTATGATGAGTAACTCATTTGAGTTCATTCAGGCTATATTGAGCTTTCTATAACTTTGAGAAATCAACAGATCTCTTGTTTTCATGGGCTTAATCCCGAGAACTTATCTGTTTCTCGTCACCATCTCATTCGCCCTTTCTTATCCTTATTCCTGTCTTCCTAAAACCTTGTTTCTTTACCATACTTCAGCTTGAGTCCTACATATATCTATTGTACTAGTCGCAATCTTCCTTCAACATGCTTGCATCGTAAATTTCCTTATGTCATTCTGGAACATCAAGCGAGACATCACATCTTCGTCTCTAACTCTCCTTTACTCTCTTAATTAGCCTCCTCAATACCTAGAAACTATAGGCTGGAAGACATGCCACTGACGATGCCGCTATCATTCCTGGATACTGAATCCTCGCGCTTCTAGCTTTCTATCCAAAGTATGGACTATTCACACCCTCCTACATTTGAGTATCACGTACGTGTTCACCTTTACCTTACTTACCTTAAAATCTTGCATCATATCTTATATCTCTTTCATGACCTTCCTTCCACATAGGTATAATTCATATCCATAACTTGAAGCTTTATTATCGTACTTGCACTTCTGGTGTATACATAATCCGGTAAGAGCTTTATACTGACTTCTTATGAGGCTGGTATTCTTCTGATGCCCTTATAGAGTATGGCTACTGTACTATCTCTCTTATACCTCTGATATTTAAGAGTGATCCTGTAATGTTGTCAATCATGAGGTCTATAATTTTCTGGGTTTAATAATCAGACTCCTGATTTACTTAGTTGGTGTAACTCTTTAGTTTCTCCTTCCCTCTGATCAACATTTATGTAGGCTTAAGCTATCTTCCGATCTACGGCTCATGATGTTAGTTATTACTTTTAGCCTTTCATGGCGTTATGGAATATCCATGATACAATCCTTTAGCAATTCAATCCTTTGTCTATAACCTGGATTCAATTATTTCTTTTTAACTTATACCAAAGTCTTCTACGGCTATATGATTATCAATCATATATGTTGCAGAATATCCCGAAATCTTAGGTGCATTCATAATGTAATTATCTCTGGATCATTGATCGAATAATTCCTCTCATTCCTTCTCAACTTTCTTTCATTGCAAGAAATTGCTTTTCCTGGTCGTTCTACCACTTGTTGCATGAATACTTGGTTTATCTTAGTTCTCACACATGCCGAAGTTTTTGTGCAACTCATATGGTCTCAAATATTACTTTTGGTTTTACTCCCCGCTCATTAGCCACGGTAGCTGCCACTTTCCTTTGGAGTGATTACAATGTTATTGTGAGACTGTTGTTACATGATCATTTCCTCTTTAGGTGGTTGTGCTTAGGTTGAAGCTTTCTTCCTTATTTCCTCAGCTAGTCTTTCATTGTAGTACTTAGGGAGAACTCTTGACTCTCGTAAAGCTGTGATCTTATTGCGGACCTTTTGATGTCCTCCCTTGCCTATAATTATCTGTAGTTGCTTACCTTCATGCCCTTGTGCTTGTAGGGTTGCTTCTGAACTGATATTTTGACTTTCTTCCTAGTGACACTCTTTTTTATTCCCGTAACATTCATACGGTACCTTTAACTACCCCGACTCCTATTTGAATATATCTCAAGTATTATAATGGCATTACTGCGAGGCTGAATTCTCCATGTTGGGGTTCACTATATTTATCTTGCATGATTTGCTGATTTGTTTGTAACCTCTTGTCTAGTCATGACTATGCTCTTTCTGAATCAACTACTAACTACTCATTGGCCCATTCTCATATCCATATTCCGCGTAATCTTTCTTGGGTTATTTCCTTGTCTTAACTTACCTCACGTACTGGCTACTTATCAATCAATGACATCCTGTGCAGGAACCCTTACTTCCCTTTTTTACGTCGTCTTACATAACGTTCTGGAATCATAGCATATCTGTAACATTTGGATAAGCGCAATCTCAGCCCTTTCTCATTTTTATCGTATTCTTCCTTTATCATTCCATATTCCCCCCTTTAGGGGAGTACTAAGACTTGGAGCTATGAGGACCTGCCTATAGATATTTTTCCTCTTTATCTTTGGCATCCTTTCACATTATCCATTAACCCTTACTCGCCTTGCGGTAATCCTTCTTTACCAAGGATAACAAAATTCCTCACTTGCGATGGTGACACTTAGTGTAACTGGAACATACAGTCTCTTAAGCTTAACTTTGCTCATATTGCTTGTTTTAGGGAAGCGTCTCCCTGAATGACCATTCTCTGAATTCATCATGGATCTTCTTCTATTGTCCATTCTATTATTGCCAGAATGCGATCTAAAATTCTCATGATGCTTACTATTATCAAATCACTTAGTTTCTAATTCATGTTTAGTTTATCTTGTTCACTATTTCATACTGATTTCTATTACTCTAGGGTCTAACTTCTCCTTCTGTTAATCATGTTAGAGTCACGAACTTATTTCGACATGACATTTTTTCGCTTTTAGCTCTCCTTGCTTTATTCATCGGTCTTTGGGTTGCTCAACGTCTTTGCTCTACTAGGGACGAGAGTCACACTAAAGTAATATTTATCCCTTCCAGGCTTTCAGTGCCTATCTTTTGAATTTTTTTGATCATGCTAGTATTCACATCATAATTGTAATATTCTAGAGTGCTCCATCTGGGTGTCTCACACGGAGATCTATTAGCACATTTGCAATATCCTTCAGCAATGTCAACTAACGCAAACAATTCATCCACCATTTTGGGTCACTCCAACCCCAGTCGGATCGTGATATTATATCCTTCTCTTAAACCATATTTGTTAGATCCCATAGAGCATAACTTAGATTGGTGTGGCCAATTATACATACCTCTGTTACTGTTGAAGGTAACTCAAAATGCTTATATATCTCTTCCTGAATGGTAAAAAAAGATAATCTTCATTAGCTGGGTACCTCATACCCTCTTTCACCTTGCTTCCTTTACTTGTTGAAACTTGTATTTATCTTATGAATCTCTCATTGTCTTTCACCATAAAGGTGGATAGATATTCTTGCCTTAAGTCTCCTTTTCCAGAAGCTCACAGGGTTCTTCTGACACAACTTTTTCACAACCGCATTCAATCCCTTACCAACCATCTTTCTAAATGTAGGCATCGCCGTATTATGAATAAGGTCGAGTTTAGGAAATTGTGTTCTTACAATTGAGCTCTACCACACGATCTAGAGTAAGAAGAAAGAGTGACAGTCCTAAATGCCCTGTAGCCTCTTGCTTATAAGTGTGGTGTACGACACACCCATAAACAAGACTCTACTAGACACGGCTTGTAGACTCCCTAGGACAGAACTGCTCTAATATCACTTTTGTCACGACCCAACCCGATGGGCCGCGACGGGCACCCGGTACCTTACTCAACCGAGTACCAATATAATGTATCTTTTCATGTCATACTATCATGGATAATGGAGCCGAAAGACTGGAGATAAGCAGAATACAACATGTGAAACCAACTTATATATAAGACATACAGGCCTATAAGACCAAAATAACCACTCGTACACTGAACATAGGCTGACAAGGCCATACAATAATTTTACGTACATGACATCTGTCTACAAGCCTCTAAAAATACATAATTTTCATAAAGGTCGGGACAGAGTCCCGCCATACCAAATAATACACGTCTAAATCATACTAACCCAATGTAACGACCCAACCGGTCGCTTTGAGCTTTTGCATTTCGCCCGCCAGTTCTCGGGCATGACTTGCCCCGTGTGGTGTATTATGACTTATGTAAATTGTTTGTTTTGGGTTTCAGGTTAATCAGAATGAATTTGGAAGGACCGTCTCAGTTGAAAGCTTAAAATTTGAATGGGTTGACCAAAATTTGACTTATGTGTATTTGATCTCGGATGGGAATTTTATGATTTGGTTAGCTCTGTTAGGTGATTTGGGACTTAGGAGTGTGATCTAAATGTATTTTAGAAGTCCGTGGAAGGTTTAGGCTTGGATTGGCAAAATTGAGATTTCGGCGCTTTCCGGTCGATAGGTGAGATTTTGATATAGGGGTCAGAATGGAATTCCGAGAGTTCCAGTAGTTTCGTTGTGTCATTTGGATGTGCGTGAAAAATTTCAGGTCATTCGGACGAGATTTGATAGATTTTTTTGATCGAAAGCATAATTTAAGAGTTCTTGGAGTTCTTAGGCTTGAATCCGAAGTTGATTTTGTGTTTTGATGTTGTTCGGAGTGATTAGAAAACTCGACTAGGTGTTAATGATGTTATGGGAGGTGTTGGTATGTTTGGGTTGAGGTCTGATGGCTTCGGGTGTATTTCGGGTGCGTTTTGAGCGAGTACGGACATTTCGGAACATAGAAAATGGATGGGGGCAGAATTGTTAGCACTGGCCGCGGTAGAATTAGCGCTGGGCGCGCTGGCTTAGTGCTGGGTGCGTAAAAGTGACCGCGGCCACGTTCATGAAGATCTGCAGATCATCGGTCTAACTTTTGAAGCTCATATCTTTTTATCCATAAGGAATTTTGAGATGATTAAAAACCAAAAGTTGTAGTCGTTCGTGTCTAGTTTCTAGAAAGATAAAGCTATTGCAATTTGGACATCTGTAGCAAAAGTTATGTCCAAAATACTAAAGCATGTCACTGCAGAGGAAGGCCTGTGCAGCCGCGGTTGTGTTTGCACGGACCGCACTGGCTTACGCGGACCGCGGTCGTTTTGGTGCGGCCTGCGGAGGCTGGAACCTGAGGGGTTCCCTATAGATACGAGGTTTTAGGTTTTATTTAATATTTTGACCTAGAGAGCTCGGATTTTGGCGATATTTTGAAGGTTTTTCAAGAAATTCAACGGGGTAAGTGATTTTAACTCAGATTTGGCTAGAATACAAGAATCTATCACTGAATTCATCATTTAATTCGTGATTTGGTATGGAATTTGGGAAGAAAATTGTGAAACCTTTCAAAAATGTAAAATGAATATTTGAAGGACCAAATGGTATCGGAATTGGATAATTTTGGTATGGTTAGAGTCGTGAGGGTATGAGGATTCTGAAAATGTAAATTTTACCCGATTCCGAGATGTGGGCCCGGGGCTCGGAATTTGTTAATTTCGGGATTTTTGATATTTTCGAATGTTTTCGCTTGGTCTTTGTTCCCTTAGCATATTGTGACGTATTCGTTCTGATTTTGGATAGATTCGACGCGCATGGAGGCCAATTCGAGGGGCAAAAGGCGTCGCGAGCTAGAGAATTAGCCAGTTCGAGGTGAGTAATGGTTGTAAATGATGTCCTGAGGGTTTGAAACCCCGGATTGCACATCGTAGTGCTATATTGAGGCAAGATACGCGCTGGATGATGAGCGTGGGGTCTTTCACTACTGGGGATTGTGACTTGGTCCAGCCCGATTGATGATTTTACCGAATATTTGACTGAAATTCATTTGTTATCATCATGATTTGGGCTGATTGCCATATTTGGGTTTTGTGCCAACTATTTGAACCCTTCAGGGATTTTTATCACTGTTTCCTTACTGCTTGACTTATTATTTGAACTCAGTCCTGTTGATATCTACTGTTTTACAAACTCAGCCACTTTTACTCAGATTTGAAACTTAAATGATATTTCTACATCATGTTTTGGGCTGAGAACTACTGTTTTACTAATGCCCAAGGGGCTTGTGATGATTTTTGGACTGAGTGAGGCCGAGGGCCATATGTGAGGATATGCTGAGTGATATGAGGCCGAGGGCCTGAGATACCTTATATTCCACGAGGTGGCTTGAGTGGTGTGAGGGCGAGTGATATGAGGCCGAGGGCCTGAGATACTTTATATGCCATGCGGTGGCTTGAGTGATGTGAGGATATGCTGAGTGATGATGCCACGAGGTGGATTGATATAGCGCTTGGGCCGTAAGGGGCCCCTCCGGAGTCTGCACACCCACAGTGAGCGCGGATACCCATTGTTCTGAGTGATTGATACTATGCCCGAGGGGCTGATATAAGTGATTGTGAGGTAGCTCAAGGGGCTGATACTATTCAGAGAGTGAGCCCGAGGGGCTGATACTGTTCTGAGTGATTGATATTGAGCCCGAGGGGCTGATAATGTACTGAGAGTGAGCCCGAGGGGCTGATACTATGTTGAGCGATTGATATTGTGCCCGAGATGCAGATTTCTACTTGTTATTTACCTGTTAAATTACCGGTTTTACTTGTTTTAAAAGGAATATCATTTGATTTCTTCACTGATTTACTGCTTTAAGTGATTTTACTGCTTGATATGGAATTGCTTTGTGCCTTTACGTGTTTTCATACTTTCAGCCATTATTTATAATTATTACTCACTGAGTCGGAGTACTCACATTACTCCCTGCATCGTGTGTGCAGATTCAGGCATAGCAGAGTCCGCACCTGAGGCGCTAATTCCTTCCAGGCTAGGCAGTGATTTGGAGTTACGAGGTAGTTGTTAACGTCTGCAACCCCTTGTCTCTCTTATCCTCTATCATTTATGTTTTCTTCAGACTGTTGTATCGGATTCCATACTTTGTAGACCTATAGCAGATTCTGTAGTAGCTCATGACTTGTGGCACCCCGGATTGGGCAGGGCATGTGTCGGGATGGTTCTTGCGGTTATTATCGTTAAATTCTACAATTTATGAGTATTATATTATATATTATTACCGCTTATGATGATTAACTGTTTAAAAGAGGTGTTCCATTTTGGTCTGGCTGGCCTTGTCTTCACGAGAGGCGTCATCACGACCGGGTTCGGGGATTGGTTCGTGACACCAAACAAGCAACTCCGAAGCAAATGGAGCGCACCAACATCTTCCGCTGAGCTGATATCCTACTTGGAGGGCTCTCAACCTGTCTATCGGGACTTGCGGGCATGAAATGCAGCGTCCCCAGGCAAAAGTGACATTAGTACAAATAATGTACCGAGTATATAAGGAATGAAAATTAGTAAATAATAAACATGAGAGAAACATGGAGTAAAAGGCTCGACACGTACGTTTGCATAGCTCTGTAAATCATTTCATTTTTATAATGTCATGAAATGCGTATAAATGGCATATCATACATGGGTGTATGTGTTCATAATATCATAAAGCCTCTGAGGGCATCCCATCATATCATCTCGGCCTCTGTGGGCAAATCATCAAAGTATATCAGCTTATCAGGTGGTGGTGCGTATATCACGATGTAACCTTTTCCCATATCCTATATACATATATATATATATATACATATATACGTGTATATAATGTCATATGGTCATGGGTCAATGTATATGTAAATTAATGGAATGCATGAGAATTACGTTAATAAAATCTTTCAGAACGTCATAAGACCATTATGCCCTTGATTAATATCATGAAATAAACCTTATCAACTTACGTATTTTCTGAGACCCGTGAAAAGATGAAAGAATAATAGGACACATGGAGAATCAAGAACATAGGGACCTCTAATACTTCTATGAATACAGTCATTTATGGAAGTTGGGCATTTTCTCGTTTCGTTCATATCATATAGATCATGCCAAAAGAAAGAAGGAATAGCCTTAACATACCTGGAGTAGGGAAAAATCTGTATGATATTCTTGGAAAATATTGCACCATACTCCTTAGACGTTGCTAAGGTTCTAATAATTCTCGTTGGAATCGTTTGGTTGCACGAAGTTCTGTCGAAAACTTGTAGGAATTGCTTGAAGAATTCATGTTGCTAATATGCAAAGCTCACGTCTGGTTGTTAGAAATGAATCATATTGTAGTGTTTTGTAGGAATGTAAGAATTCATGTTTAGTAATATGCCAAATCTTCCATCTGATTGTGATGTATTGAAAATGTTAAAAATGGAGTATTATGTAACCAAGGCATTAGTTTGCCACCTAATCAAAGACGACCATGAGTCATTTATTTGATTTAGTGGCTTGCTGCCACGTTCATACTTTGATGCTTATCCAAAGTTTTCAATTAATTTAATTAGATAATATTCTGTTATCCGGTAATTAAGCAATTACCCGCATAATTAAGAATTGCCTAAAATTACTTAAAATTTTACTTATTTTTAATACACTTTATACATCCCACTACCATGGTCATATGGTACCTTGTATGGTACTAGTCCACAAGTATCGGGTATTATTGCTCGGCCCGTATTTTATTCCAGCATGCCAAACTTGGATGAAAATTCATTTTCCTTGACTTGCTTCCCCTTTCACCTTCACAAATTTTCTCATCACTTGCTTGAAATAACATAATCCTTATAATCTCCAAATAATCTTTTCCTTGGACTGATGTCAATTACCTTACGACAAATTTAACTACAATACTACAGGGTGCAACGTCGTCGTAATTTAATACTGAGAAACGTGACATCATCGTAATGTAATACTGCAAGGCATAACATCATCGTAATATAATACTGCAGGACATAACATCATCGTAATATAATACTGCAGGACATAACATCATCATAATATGATACTGCGGGGCGTAACACATATATCCGGGCTCAAGGATGAAAGGATAAATGAATTTTGGTCCGAACCTCAGGTTTTGACCAAGCGGGCCCGGGGTCGATTTTTGACTTTTTGGGAAAAAGTTTGAGAAATCTAAATTTATGCATTGTAATTGATTCCTTAAGCAATATTTGATATTATTAAATTAATTGTGGCTAGATACGAGTGGTTTGGAGGTGGATTCTAGAGGAAAAGCAGTAATTGAGTATTGAGTTCGTCGTTGGAGAGAGGTAATTGTCATGGTTAACCTTGACTTGATGGATTAGGTCTTATCTGCCTATTTGCTACGTGTTTGAATGTTAGGTACAAATTATAGGTGAGGTAAAAAGTATCTATACATTATTGTCAAGTTATAGCATGTGAGTGGGTCCTATTCTTGTGATTTTTGCTTTCTTTGATCATATTATTCTTGTTTAGACTAGCTACTTGTTATGTTGAGCACTCCTATCATGTTTATGAACTTTGGCATTGATTGGGTATTGACTCAAATATGAGGTTGATATTGTGGAATCAAATGTTGAAATAAGATTTGTTATTGTCATTTCTATCTCCTTGTTATTATTGTTACTTGTTCTTGGTGAGGGAGAGTGTAAAAGCACGAAGGGTGATGTCGTGCTATATTTGTGAGTGATAATACACGAAGGGTGATATCGTGCCATATTGTGAGCACTAATGCACGAAGGGTGATGTCGTACCATGTTATGAGAGAGTTAATTCACGAAAGGTAATACCGTGTCGTTTCTATTGTTTCATATGGTGAGGTTGAGAGTAAAAGTACGAAGGGTGATGCTGTGTAGTTTCCTTTACCACTTTTACTTATTCTAACTGTTTAAGGCATATTGATTGATCAAGTCTTTTTTTTTCACTGTTTGATTCTTTACTTGTGATCCCCTCAGCATGTCCCCTCCCAATATTGCTTGTCTTGTCCTTCCTTTACTGTTGTCATTGGTATATGTATAGTTATATTGCACAGGTTGTTTGTGGATGTCTTGTCTTAGCCTCGTCACTACTTCACCGAGGTTAGGCTCAACACTTATCAGTACATGGGGTCGGTTGTACTGATACTGCACTCTGCACTTTCTGTGCAGATTTTAGTGTCAGTCCGAGCTGATCTTAAGACTAGTTGTTGACCTCATTCCACAGGAGACCCAAGGTAGATATGCCGGCATCCGCAAACCTTGGAGTCCCTTTCTAGCTATTTCAGTTTACTGTTTCTTTTAATTCGAAAATAGTTGTACTTTCTTTCAGCCAGTTACTTGTAGTTAATCTTAGAAGTTCGTGAATTGTGACATCAGATTCTGGGTAGTTGTGTATAAATATTAAGGTTGTTATAGATTTCCGCACTTTATAACTTGTTATAGCTTAATCGTTGTTAATCACTGAATGGTTTAAGAATTTGGCATAAAAATCTCTAATGATGGCCTGGGGGCATTGTTATTGTTGATATTTGTGTAGTGGTATGCCAACCTTGTGTGAGTTATACCGTGTACATCGTGGGATGATCATTTCTTATGTGTCATTCATTGTCTCTACTCTTACGTGTTGACTTGAATTGTGGTAGAACACTTGCACAAGAATACACGTAAATAAATTACCCATATCGGTTTAAGAGGATGAATCATGATGTTACTGATCATTTACATGTACTCCCATGTACTTGCCTTAGGTGTGAGAGTTATTTTGTTGGCACGTGAGTTGTTCGTGCAGTCATGAGTCATTGTTATTGTTGGCACGTGAGTGGTCCGTGTGGATATTAGATATTGTCACTCTCTTGGCACCTGAGTCATCTGTGCGGTTACGAATTATAATGTGGGCACAAGATGCCAAGTGATTAGGGTTCATGAATTGGGACCCGTGATTTGTGATTATGAGGTTTGGTACCTCGTGAAAATGCTTGAATAGATCTGGTATGAAAGTAGTGGTTCTTATTGAGTTGTTACTTGTTTTTCTTTATTTGGTCTCGCCAGACTTAGACTGTGTTCAGCTACTCTACATCGTTGTTACCTGTTTTTTCCTCGTTGCTAATTGTTGCTTTAGTTTCCTATTACAAGGTGTGTTTTATTATTTTCAACATGCCTGGCTTTATATTTATGTTGTCCCTTGTTAGTTCTACATTTATACTTGTTCAGGTTGCTTAGTCCAGTAGGTGTCTTGACTGTCCCTCGTCACTATTCCATCTAGGTTAGTCTTGATACTTACTAAGTACCGCTGTGGTGTACTCAAGCTACGTTTTCTATATATTTTTGTGCACATCCAGGTATTTCAAAATTGGTTGATCAATAGCTAGCTGTTCAGGATTTGCTCTGGAGACTCGAGGTAAACCTGTCATTGCGTTCGCAGGCCTCGAAGTCACCTTTTGATAATGTACCTATACTATTTATTTCTATTCCGAATCAGTTGTATTTAGGAATTTTCTAGCAAACTCAGTAGAGCTTATGACTTGTACTATCAGTTTTGGGATTGTAAGTTTTGTATAGAGATTTCTATTTCATATACAGTTGTTGGTTGAATTTTGCTACTAATTCAGTAAGTGTTAGGCTTACCTAGTCTCTAAGACTAGGTGTCATCACGACATCCTACGGAGGATAATTGGGGTCGTGGCATCAACTTTAAAGACATCACCTATTATAAGTCAAGTTTTTGGGTGAGTTATTCTTTCTAAGATTGCTATAATTTTTTTTAAAAAAAAATAGAATAATTACATAGCTAATTGTAATAAAAAATATAAAAATAATAAAGACATAAAATATGAGAAATTATGTCGAAACACGTTTAAGGTTGGAAAATGAGAAATAAGAAAATAAAAGTTAAATAATGTAAAAAAATAGTATTGGAAAAATAATTTAAAAAGCTAATATAAAAACAACTTAAAAAGAAAATAACAATAGAAACAAAAATTAAATTAAAAAAGAAAAGAAAAGAAAAAAGATTCAAAAATAACCTTGTAATTACACAGTGTAATTTCCTGGAATTTTTAATTCCCTTGAGTTAGAAAGTATAATTATATCCCCTTAATTATACTCAATTACATACTGACAAAATAATTAGTTGATCAGATAAATATGTTAAAATTGTGTAATTACATCCAATTATATCCAAACACAATTACAGAATAGATTTCCAAACAAGCTCTTATATTTGACTAGTTAAATCTTAGAAAAAATAATTTAATGTTATAAATAGAATTTTATTTATGGTGAATGTCTATATTTAGAGAGATTCTAGGTTTATTACTTGGTGGCTAAGTCACCCTCTCCCTATAAATAGAGAGTTCTATTCCATTGAAAATCATCCAAAATCAATAAGAATTCCCTCTCTCTCTCATTCTCGCAATATTGTTCTTCTTCTTTTATTGTTTTCATCACACGTTATCAACAAGAGACCCTAACCAATTGAGTAAAAGTTTTGGGATTGAGCATAATAACTGTTAATTGTTCCATGAACTTCCTTCATGATTAAATTCAGGGTTTAAGGTAAGTATTTTACCGTATTTTTTTCTTTTATTCTATAATTTAATTTTAAATACAAGCAAGACAATAAATTTTGATTATAACTCTAATGGAGTTAGTAAGAACTTATAACCACTTGAAGTGGTAAAATTTCTCTGTCTTGCCATGATCAAATTCATGTATGATTGTGGGCAAAGAATTGAAAATGTGACGACCCGGCCAGTCGTCTCATAAGTTACCGCTCTGTTTTCCCCATTTCAGCTTCTTTATGCTTCGTTATCCGTGTTTTGTGGTATCGTATTGGTCGGATCGAATCCGGAATAATTTTGGTAAGGATTGAGACACTTAGTCTCTTTTAAGAAGGTTTAAGTTGGAAAAGTCAACTGGATATTGACTTATGTGTTATAGGGCTCGGATGTGAGTTCCGATGGTTTGGTTAGCTTCAGAAGGTGATTTATGACTTAGGAGCGTGATCGGAATGGGTTTTGGAGGTTCAGAGTAGATTTAGGCTTGAATTGGCGAAGTTGAGATTTTGGTGATTTCCGGTTGATAGGAAAGATTTTGATATAGGGGTCAAAATGGAATTCCGAGAGTTGCAGTAGCTTCGTTGTATCACTTGGGATTTGTGTGTAAAATTTCAGCTCTTTCGGGCGTGGTTTGGTTGGGTTTTTGATCAAAAACATATTTCGGAAGATTTTAGAAACTTAGGCTTGAATCTGATGTGTTTTGGGTGATTTGATGTTGTTTGAGGTGTTTTGGTGATTGGAACAAGTTTCAATAAGGTTTTAGGATATGTTGGCACCTTTGGTTGAGGTCCCAGGGCCTCGGGTAATTTTCGGGTGGTCAATCGGACCATTTTGAAGTTGGAAAGATTGCAGAAATTGCAGGTTCAGCTGTTGCAGAACTTTGCCCTTTGCGATCGCATGGAAGGTTTTGAGGAGGCTATCCAGTTGTTCATTGTGTTCGCGGAGTTAGGCTCGCGATCGCATTGATTGGAGAGATTGTTCATCGCGAACGCGGGTAATGGATCGTGATCGCATAGTGTTAAATGTACATGGGCCTTAGATGGAAATTGTTCAATGCGAACGCGGGGGTAAGTCTGCGATCGCGTAGGGTCAGAAGCTCCGGCATTGCATTCGCAGGGGCTTGGATGCGATCGCATAGAGTAATTTTGGGAGCTGCGATTTTTGTGCTTCGCGATCGTGAAGGTTTTCCCGCGATCGCGATGAAGGAAATATAGGCCTGGGCAGAATGTTTTTAAGTCATCTTGTTCGCGAATGTGGGTCAATTTTCACCCATAGCTGCTCGTTTTTGGAGATTTTTTGAGGAGATTTAAGAGGGATTCAAAGGGAATCGTTGGGAGGTAAGATTTTCGTACTATAAACTCGAATATTATGTGAATTCCACCTAGAAAATCATGGAAACTAAGCATAAAATGGAAGAACTAGGGCTTGAGAAATTGGACTTTTGATGGAGGATTTGAGGGGACATTTGGACTCCGATTTTAGTGTTCTTTATATGCATAGACTCGTGGGGAGATGAGGAATCTAATGATGTAAAAATTTCTGAGTTTTCGAGACGTGGGCCCAGGGGTCAGGTTTGGCCAATTTCGGGATTTTTGGTATTTTTCGATTGTTTTCGCTTGGGCTTCGTTCCCTTTGCATATTTTGATGCCGCGATTCTGATTTTGAGTAGATTCGACGCGAGTGGAGGCCGATTCGAGGGGCAAAGGCGTTGCGAAGTAGTATTTTCATCGGTTTGAGGTAAGTAACCATTGTAAATCTGGAACCGAGGGTACAAAACCCCAGTATTTGACTTGTTTTGATAAAAGCGGTGGCGCACATGCTAAGTGACGAGCGTGTGGGCCCGCACCGGTAGGGATTGTGACTTGGTTCGTCCCGTAGAAACTATTAAGCCGCGTATTTTATTTGAAAATGTTATATTATTCCATATTTTGGATTCCTATACCGTATTATGGGTTGTATGCCGTGTTTGGGGCCTCGTGCCGATCTGTAGAAATCCTTAGGGACATTTTAACTATTTACCTCACTTCACTTGCTAGAAGCATGTACTCAGTCTTGTTTTACCTGCTTAAATGTTTAAAACTAGTTTTACTACTCTACTCCTAATTATGAGGACTGTTTGGGCTGAGTTCCCTAATTTTCATTGTTGGGCCCGAAAGGCTGTGAGATTAAAGACTAAGTGAGGTTGAGAACCCAAGTTGTGTGGATATTTATATATATATATATGGATCGGGCTGCTCGCCGCAGCGATATATATATATATTGGATCGGGCTGCACGCCGCAGCGATATGATACTTGGGCTGTAGGAGCCCCTCCGGAGTCTGCACACCCCCAGTGAGCGTAGTCGACTATAAATAGATGGATCGGGCTGCATGCGATAGCGGTTACTATGATTTCTGATATTATGAGATTACAAATGAGCCAAGTATTGAGAGTGAGTACTGTGTGACGAGAGTTGAGTCACGAGTGTCTGAGAGGCTGCCCGATGGGCCATATTCTGAGTGATTCCTTGCCTGAGGGGCCCTGTTATGATGTTTTCACTGATTCACTTTTCTTTTAAATAAGCCTCTATTGAATATATTGCTAAGTATCTGATTTCAATGTTTTAAATTGAAAATGATGATTTCATGACTGAACTGATTTTAAGTTATATGCTTTTGAACTGCTCGTCACTACTTTCAGTCCATATTTACTTTAGTTACTTACTAAGTTGGCGTACTCACGTTACTCCCTGCACCTTGTGTGCAGATCCAAGTGTTCGAGCAGCCGAGTGAGAGCTTTCAGCTGTTTTCAGCATTTGCCAGGGATTTCGAGGTAGTTGCATGGCGTCCGCAACCCTGATTTCTCCCCTCTATTTTAGTATCTTTCCGTATTTCTAGACTATCTATGTAGTAGGTTGTTCAGACTTGTATTAGAGTCTCTAGACTCGTGACACCAGATCAGTGTGGGATGTGTGGTATTTCATGTTTTGTTGACTTCCGCATATTTATCTTGCTGTTTTAAACACTTATTATATCAATTGGTAATTAAACCGTGCTAGCAAATGACTTATTAAATGAAAATGGGTTGTGGTTTGATAGTTGGTCTGGCATGCCTAGTAATGTGATAGGCTCCATCACGACCGGTATTTGGGGTCGTGACAGAAAACCCATCCCATTGAATTTTCTCCATTCTCATTCCCTTAAGAGAATGTGATAGCAGTATGTGATAAGTCTGAAAGAAGACGAAATTATTACCGTGAAGGTATCAATGGATATGGACGTGACAATAGACGAAATTATAATCGTCTCATTGTGGTAATGAGAATAATAAGGATTCTCAAAATAATCCTTCTCTCTGTGAAAGTAATATTTGTCATCGATTTGACATGAGATTTTATAAAGCACATATAGAAGATTATGGTCCATTCATGATGTGAATGTGACAACATCTGATTTATGAATACATATTCATTCTTTGAGGAATATGAACGTGCTAATGGTAGTGAATATACCACACTCACCTCTAGAGCGAGGTTTGAGAGGAAATAAGAAAATAATGTCATTATTATGTCATAAATGGTCATTGGTCACATACTTATTGTATGCCAAAATATTTTGGCAATGTGATTATTAAAAGACAACGGTAATGCAAGAAATAGATCTTGCATATAATTTTGACCATAACCATAATGGAATAACTTTCTCTTTAAAAGAGATATTCACCATATAGATGTTGATGAATATATGGTACTACAAAATTAATTGAGAATTCTGCAAGAGCTAATTATACTATTTTGAAGAAACACAATTGATTACCAATAAGGTATTGTATTGTAGTAAGTCTCAAAGAAACTTATTCATTTTCCAAAGTATATGCGAAAGCGGTTGGTTATATTGAGACTATAAATAAAAGAAAGATTTAATATCTTCTATTACTACAACTTGTAGCGGGATAATATGTATGTGAAAAACTACCCGCTTTATTCTCCAGTTTGTACTACACAAATAAAAGAACACGATACTAAAGTGGATGTTTATTGATATAAAACCCATATCATAATAAACTTGGAGTTTATTGATAATTGCGCATATCATGATGTAAACCTGAAGTTTACTAATACATACAATTTTATCAAGCATGGCCTATTGAGCAATCTTGATTTAAGTATGATGTGCAAGAATAAAAGAGAATTTACATGGGTAAATATTGAAGAACTAGAAAGTTTTTTATGGATTCTCTTATATTGTTTGTTCTCATTAATTAATTGACCAACTAAAATTGGGATTGAATCTCATGAATGCTGGAAATATCAAAGGTAAATATGGTTTTATTCACCTGTCATGTATACCACATAAGATGCATCTATGATATGGTTACATGTGCAATTATTATTAACCCGCAATATGGTGTTTTGCGAGGTAACTTGCTCAATAATTTAATTTCGAGCATAATTTCCATATTTTCTATTCAAGAAGTCCATCTTGATAAGTTGGTTTACATCACAGTTGGTTTAACAAAATAATTTATTGAGTGCCTCTACTTAATAGCTAAACTATTGCTTATGAGAACAAAGTTACCTATATCAGTTTGATATAAGTTATATACGAAAGTATATTACATTCTCCCCACACAAGTGGTTCAGGGTCAAGAACCAAATAATTCCATCTTATTATTATTGATGTGCGGTGTACATTTTGATTAACATCATAACGCACAAAGTGGATTCTCAAAGTTGACGAAACAAGTTAGTTTTTCTAACATGAGGGGGAGACATGATAAACAGTTGAGAAAAAGTTACGTGGAATGAATTATCATTTGTATATCTAGATCCTCGAATACGATAATATGAACTTGAAGTTCATAAAAAGATAATTCGTTTGCAATATATTGCAAAGCATGCCAGACATATTTGATGACCCAAAGAAAGTAACTATTCTCATTGCAAATGCTCATATTAAGTCCTAAAAGGACAAAGTCTATGGTACGCTTAAAGCGTATAGACAGATCGGTTTCAAATAAACTTCTTGATAAAGAAGATGAGCAAATGATCAAAATCATCATAATAAGGAGGCAAGTGTTTTGGAAGATCACATGACATAATACTTCATAAAATCTCAAGAGAGGTTCAGGTACCTGAAGATATGAATGAAGAGATCTCTATGTAATGTCTTTATGAAAAATTATTGGAACCGATATAAAATGTTTGTCGACGACATCTATCATAGCGCTAAGTATAGATGAGGATCTTAAGGCTGTCGAGACAGACACAAAAATATTGGCCAAATAGATGATACACAATTCAAATAGAATTGGTTTAATATGAAAGACACGTAGTTTTGGACATGTAGTTCAAACACTTGAAAGTATAAAGTCAATGGTATGTGCAATCAGTTTTCGATATCTTATATGCCTAGTGTTGATACCCAATTTTTTCCCAAAATATTTTGAAATTACATATATACCTTCAAAATCTTACATTAATAGCAATTGGTATTTTTCTATAATTTTTCTATATTTTTATTAATTTATCTAGCATTTTATTCCCAATAAATAATTATAAAATGGCATTACAAATGATTTCAAAAGCATCTCTTGATTTAATTTATTATTTATGGTCCTATTTAACCAAATTATTTCATAATTAGCCAAATTGGCATCATTTGGCTATAATTGCAATAACTTTGCAATTATAGCCCAATCATATGATTTTATACTATTTTTTACCGGAAATTAATCATTTGTATTTTTGAATACTAAGTAATCATTTTTAACTATTTTCTATGCATAAAATTTATTTTTGTATAATTATTAGCCAATTTATACATTATTTTATTAAATTTAATTGGGTATTTAACAAATAGCCCTATTTTTATTTCAATTATAACCTAAATCAAACCAACCCCAAATCCAATTAAATCAGCCCAACCCCAAGGCCCAAACCTAAATCATATCCGACCCAATCCCTGGTCCAATCTGGACAATTGATCAATTCTAATCAACGGTCCAGATCCCCACATACTATATTTAACCTAATAGACTACCCCCGCCTCTCATTCTCCCTTCTCATTCTCTCTCAACCGGTCTCTCTATCTATGGTTCTCTCTAGAACCTTCTCTTCTCCCCTCCTCTCCGATGGACCCTATTCACCTTCTCTGGCCACCTCCCTCGCCGGAAACCATGGCCTCTCATCATCTCCTGGCCTCTACTTCACCCCACGCCGGTTTGACACTACCCTGAGGTCCTAAGGTGAACCTGGAGCATTTCAACTCCTACCCATGGTCCTTCATGCCATTTTCCGGCTACCTCCAGCCGTTCGAGTAAGATCTATAACTTTTCTGGCTAAAACCAGTAACATTTTAAGGTTTTCTCATCTTCTCTGGGTTCTTTGAAACCCTAACTCCTAAGATTTTTCGATTTCTTTTAGATCTATCTTAGATCTATGTATATTATGAGCTTTTGTTGTTTTCCTCAAAGGTTTTTTCCAATTTTTCTAAAGTAACTCTTCCTTCAACTAGGGTTTTAACCCCTTTTTCAAAAAAAACATTTTTCTTCTGATTTTTTTGGTATTAATCTACAACTCTCACTATGTTTAAACGTTCATTTGAGCCTTCTCCTTTATCCGAGTTATTCTGTTGAAAACCCTAATGTTTCTTAAGTTTCTGAGTTCGTCTTGGGTGCTATATTTAATTAATCTGTATATTTCTTATGAACGTTCTGTGAATTCCTGATTTATATGTTTTTTAACCTATGTGTGCTTATGATAATTTCTCCTAAATTGGTATGTTCTCTATTTGTGGGTCTTCGAATCCCTGTGATTGGTTCTTCATCGATCTTGCATGACATTCTCTACTGATTCTTGAGATATCCCTTTAATTAAGGTTGGTTTCCTGTTTATCCTTGCCTATAGCATGTTACTCCGCTCATGTGTGATATTTTCCTTTGATAAATATTGATTCCTTGTAATTAGAATCTCACTCGAGGATCTCCTTACTGATTTCCAGAATTTGAAATATCTCTTGCCTTATTTCTCTAGCTGATTCTGTTGTCAAACTAATTTGTATATATTTTCCTTAAATAGGATTCTGAACTTGACCTTAATTGCATGCTATATACCTATATTACACTTGTACTACTTCCTTATTGTGTTACTTGATTCCTTTCCTTATTTTGCCACTACTTCTTACCATTTGAGTATGATTCCTTAATTAAAGGAAGTCTGTATACTAAATTGATTCTAATTAACGTTTGTTTCTATAATTACTGTTGAACTATTATTTTTACCTTATTCTTCTGGCCGCTTTCAAACTATATATACTCTATTCATTCATTAGCATACATACGAAAAAATCTGTTCAACTCTCTCTCACACAACTAAAAACTCTTTATTCTCTCTTTTGTGCTACTTGCTACTATTCTAAGCTAGTCGGCTGCAAGCCAAGGCTAACTACTGCGCCTCTCCTATTTCTACTTTGCGTTTTTGCTTTCTTCACTTCACTGGTATGTTCTAATTCAGATTTCAGTCCTCAAACCAACATGTTTCTATTACTGTTACAATTCCTTGTATTTCTGATATGCTTTTATTTACTATTTTTGTTGTTCAACATGTAATTAGGATCCTGAGTTCCCTCTACATGTTAAGTTATGCTTTACTTGTCAATAACCAGCATGTTTCTATATACTTATTACATGTTTCTTATGTGAATCCCCATGATTGGTACGATCATAGTCTTAGTTGTTTGGTGTTGATATGTTAATCTAATCCAATACCCTACTGTCCCCCCCCAGATCCTCTAAACTTGAAGGAGTTTCTGATTGTGTACTCGTATATGTTCCTGCCTGCTACATGTTTGCCCTCACATGCTCCATATTTGTCCCTCCAAGCCTATTCCCTTACTTGTGCTTGTTAGACTATTCTTGGTCCTTGGTGTTATGTTGACTTTGTTTTGGTTCCGAGATTGGTATGCATGCTCTTTCAAATGGTTTTCATCAGTTAAACTTTGTCATAAAACTATTCCAATTAAGTCTCTCTTTTCAAAACTATTTCTTGCTTACCCTTTTTCAAAACTGTTTTCTTACTTAAACTTTTCAAAACTATGTAGAGCACTCTCACTCTACTCTTAGACCACTAAGTTCTGCCCCTTTTGTGTGAGCCTTGCCTTGGGACCCTTTCCACACTGCACTTACTCTCTCTTGGCTATAAAATCTGGGTGTGAGCATTGGCGGGGATCCCTTGAGGTCCTTAGGGAACTCTGCCACACCCAGATATGAGAAAGTCTATGAAGCAATCTTGGCATTTGAGGTGTTGGAGTTATATTTATTACATAACTCAGAGAGGAAGTCCTAATCAGGTGCTGAAAATCTGGGCCTGTTTTTAGGCTCTCTATAGTGTAACTTTTTTATTTTTCTTTTCTACTTACGTAATTTATTTCAGTATTGGCCTGTAATAATCTATTGTAAACAAGTATTGGGGTTGGCTAGTGAAAAGGGGAGGGTAGTTATATATGCTATCAACATCAATGGGTAGAAACCATGTCTTAGGTTTACATTTCCTATATGTGAATTAGAATCCATGTGTAAGATCAACCCATTCAAAGCATGTCATGCATTAGATACCATGTTCTTAGGTTTACTATTTCAGCATCTCATTTGGCATCACTTTACTACTTAGAAATCCTGATTTAGGCTAAATAACAGCATCAACATAAAATTGTTGCTCCTGCACATCTTGAAGTCATGTTGTAACTCTTTGGGCATTTAGAAATCATGTTTTAGGAATTCTGCAATCACTCTACATTTTCATATGTTCACGTTAGATACCCTGTTTTAGGATCTTGTTCACACTCGCTTAGTCACACCTAGTTAAACTACTGATGCATGAAAAAGGACATAAAATAGTCTCATGTTTGATTATCTTGTTTAAGTGAAAATGGTCACAATCCCTGCATGTCTTTGTAACATTTAGAACAGCATTCTTTAGGTAAAATAACTTCCAAACCTTTTTTTAATAATTTTGGTAACTGTTGCATATTATTTTACGCTTAGGCAAGTCTTAGGTAATCAGATTTAAAATAAAAATCAGAATAGTCTTTGTGATTAATGTTTAACTGTCATCATGTTAAAATCAGTAGGCAAGCTTGATTGGGACTTCTTCTCTGAGTCACGTAATAAATCTAACTTTGTTGTTATCAATTAGATACCATAATTAGGATCTAAATTTAGACCTTAATTGTGTATGAGTCATGTTGTTTATGTGTACTGTGTTTGGAGGTATATCTGAGCCTTTCATTTGTCTTCCATGCTCCCCTTAATTGAAATCCTGCTTGTTTATTATATGTCGCCTTAGTATTTTACCTTTAATCTTGAGGGTCTGCCTAGAACCCCCTTTTTATAGGATAGGAGTCCTAAATTCCTCCGGGACTGATAGGAATGGATGGGTAACAGCATGTAATAGGGGTCGAGACCAACCCTCGCTTTAATAACCTTCACGGGGCGGGAAAGGGTAGATATGGATATGATGACCGATGCGTTAATACCACGTGTAGCCCCTCTTTGAGGAGTGTCATACCGGGTATTGCATTGATGTGATCCATATTATAAACAAACCTAGAACACCCCCCTTTACATTCACAAATATGCTTAGATTGTAATTCTTTTTAAAATCTTGCTTTTCATTAATTATTTTTTCAAACACCTGAGTATTTAAACTTAAATCCCCTACTATTTGAGTCATACTTGTTTATTTGCTAATTGTACAAATTCACAAAAACCTGTTTGGCCGGGAACCACACTAGTGGATCCTGAGGAGTGTCTAACACCTTCCCCTTAGGATAATTTCAGGCCCTTACCCTGTCTCTAGTTACCAAATGTAGTTATAAATGAACCCTATAGGTTCCCTAACGCACCTTTAATCGTTAGGTGGCGACTCTTCTAAAATGCAAACCCTCTTTCCAAAAGGAAAGAGTTGTCCCAACCAAAAATGTCATAAACACAATTTCGCGAGAAAAAGGGGGTGCGAACAGCATGGTGACTCTGCTGGGGAAATTTAGGCTTTTACCACTTCATACTATTTTTGTGAATTTGTACCCCCCTATGTGCAATTGTTTAATTTCTTCTTCAAAAGCAAAACTGATATATCTTTCTTGTTTCCTTCCTTTATAGCTGCTTTAAATTATAAAACTATTGTATTTATTGCTTTCTTAACATGTAAATACATGTCAACATGCTTTTAATTATTGCATAATCATGATCAACATCATACTCCATTCGTGCCAAACAAATACTATAGCAACTCTTGATGAGTGGTTGCGCCCTTCCTATATCATTACCCCCATAAATTTGGAAAGGCTTATTTGCGGTAAAACTAGTCGATCAGCAGTGCAGTCGACAGTTCCGTGCCTTCCCCCTTGAGTTGTCCGCTCAAGGGTACCAGTCTAAAACCCCATAGAAACCTTACTCTATTTAAATTGTACATGCATCATGGTCAAACCTAGTTGGATCAGTTATGTTGTCCACATAATGATCATTTAAGATGAAGACTTATCCAAAGTCCATCGAGTTTTCCATAATCCCAATAGACGCAACCACATTTTGTGCATTAATTTGGAGAACTAAATGTCGATGTGCTGATCATAAATGTATAAATAGTCGAATCCGGTGGGGGTAGGGTCTAACCCTTTTGTTTTGCAGAAAATGAGGCACGAGGTCCCCAGTTTTGGTATGGTTAGCACGCCCCCACTCTTGCTAGACTGGTGGAGGATTCTTCCATAGAATGACCAAATCAATGAGTGGAAAGAGAGGGCTGCCAAAGCTAGTGAAAAGTTGGAATATCTGGAATACAATCTGCTGGAATTGGAAGGAAAAGTGAGGAAGAGAGTCACCGACTGCTAGAACACTGAGGGAAACGAAGGAGAACACCTGGCAAAGGCATTTTTATTGGTGAACCTACGCGAATTGGAAGATTTGATCAACGAGAGCATTCAACCTGAGGAAGGTCCTTCTGAGGCCAAATAGATTAGGTTTACTCGCTTTCCAAATGTAATAAGGCCAAGCGCCAGTAATGACTTATTATTATCTTAGTATCATTTTGGGATTTGCCTATTTTTATATTATGAAATGAAGCATTTATTGGCATTCGAAGTTCTCCAAATCTATTTGTCGCTAGGCCTACCTTGGGCTCAAAGAGGTTCCCAAATTAGGACACGTTTTACATTCTCGTACTATGTGTTTAAATATTGCAATACTTTTTATAATCCTCACTAACTTGACTACCTTTTGTTTTATTTTTGTTTTTATTATTCCCCTTCCCAAAGGTTAGTTCATGCACATTGGCATCATTATCTTATTTCACAAGATCCAGGGGCTCTCCACCCACTCCTCCTCTTAGTCCCTCTAAAGGCAAGAACAAAGGCGAGTATAAAATGGAAGATTTAAACAATATCAGGAAGGAGAACACAACTGGACGGGTAGAGGCCACTGATGGCCAGGGTATTCGAGTTCCTAACGAGAATGTGTCACAACTTGAATAGAAACTGTTGAAATTCCAGGAAGAGCTCGATCAGGTTCGAAATTTGTCAAACCTTTTTTTCCCTCAACACCCCAGATATCAACTTCCCCAACGCTCAAAACCCTACACCTCCTCAAAATATCCCAAAATATCAGAATCATCTCGAGCCTCATCATCACGCTGCTCCACCAAAGAACCAATGTAACACTTGTCATACCCCAAACAATATTCCACTGCTTATCCCAGAACCTCAGAACTCCACATATGACCATTTCCATACCCATACACTAGGCCACCATAACAATCTTATCTATGTGGAGACCATGGCATACTCTACCCAACCTGTCTCATGCACACCTGAGTCTGATGGAAAGGATATGCTTATCAAGAACTTGGCCGAGGAACTTAAGAAACTAACCAGCCGAATTCAGGGCGTTGAGGGAAGCAAAGGAATCTAGGGATTGAACTATGAGGACATTAACATACAGCCTGATGTCGAACTTCTTGAGGGGTACAAACCTCCTAAGTTCGAAATGTTTGATGGTACGGGTGATCCAAGGGTCCATTTGAGGACATATTACGACAAGTTGGTTGGAGTAGGGAAGGATGAAAGGATCCGTATAAAGCTGTTCATGAGGAGTTTGAAAGGAGATGCATTATCTTGGTACATCAACCAAGATCCCAAGAAGTGGTCAAGCTGGGTAGGCATGGCATCTGACTTTATGGACAGATTCAGGTTTAATACAGAGAACGCACCAGACGTGTTCTATATCTAGAATTTGAAGAAGAAGCCCACAGAGACGTTTCGTGAGTATGCTACTCGCTGGAGGTCCGAAGCTGCTAAGGTTAGACCTGCCTTAGAAGAGGAGCAAATGAACTAGTTCTTTGTCTGGGCTCAGGAGCCACAGTAGTATGAACCGCTGATAATGATTGAGAACCACAAGTTCTCCGACATTATCAAATTAGGTGAAATAATTAAAGAAGGTATTAAAAGTGGTATGGTTACAAATTTCGGAGCCTTGCAAGCCACGAATAAGGCTTGACAGTCCAGTGGTGTGTCCAAGAAAAGGGACGTAGGGGCCGTGATGGTTGCATAAAGGACCAAGTCTCCCATTAAATACTAAGCTTACCTAACATCTACACTCACATACCAGCTAACCCTAAATTACCAAGCACCCTCATACCAAGCTCTGCCACCAACTTATCAATCATCTCCACCTCCTACATATCAACCTACTTCACCCAGATACTACCAACATGCTCATGTCTACCAAACTTATAATGCTCAACCATCAAATTATCAATCACCCCCTGTACGCCAAAATTTCCCTAGATCCCGACCTAACTTTGATCGCAGACCTCCAAAGCAATATACGGCCATCACTGAACTCATCGACCAGCTGTATGAGAGGCTCAAAGTTGTTGGTTATGTCACCCCCATCCCTGCTGCAACTCTTGAGAATCCTTCTCAGTGGGTTAACCCAAACAAGTCCTATGTATACCACTCCGGCATGAAAGGGCACACCATCGATGAATGTCGCTCCTTGAAAGATAAGATACAGTCTTTGATTGATAACAAGATCATTGTGGCAAAGGAGACCACTCCAAACCTCCACAACAACCCTCTGCCAGACCATAAAGGAGGAGGTATCCACATGATCGAAGTAGAAGATGACTAGGATCTCGAGGGATCAATCGGGTTGATCTCAGAAGGTGATGACCCAAAGAAACCAAAAATTACTCTCAATCCAATCATAGTCCAGATCCAACTGTCTGAGGACGTTGAGGTGAATATGTCTATACCTTTTGAGTTTGAAGCAGCGCCATCCGCAAAGACACCGGCACCAATTAAGGTTGAATTCGTGTCTCCAGAAAATGCACCCGCACCATTTGAGGTTGCAGTCTTGCCATACAAGGCACATGTTCCACTCGAAGTGAGGATAGCCGCACCGATCCTAGTGGCGATGTCAACCATGCTACCATTCTATACAAATTTTGTACCCTAGGACTATACAGTCGAGGCGAGAAGGAAAGGCAAGATCAGGATTGAAGAAACTGTCCCAGCACAGGATATGACAAGAACTAGTAGAGTCTATACCCCTGAACATCTGGCTGAATCAAGGAAGCAGGCCTCCAATCGGCTGCCCCTCATTGAGACAGGTCCGGACGACCTTTGGAGAAAAATACAGGCCAAGGAATATTCGATCATCGACTAGTTAAACAAGACGTCAGCACAAATATCCCTTCTCGCTTTGCTGCAAAATTCTGAGACACACAAGAATGCTTTGTTAAAAGTGCTAAATGAAGCATACGTACCAAGTAACATCACTAGCGGGGAAATGGCTAATATGGTAGGACAAGTGCTGGAAAGCCATAAGATCACCTTTTATGAGGACGAGCTCCACCTGAAGGGTTGGGGCACAACAAAGCACTACACATCATCGTTTAATGCAAAGATTATTTCGTCACCAGAATCCTGATCGATGGAGGTTCCAGTCTTAACATTTTTCCGCTGGTAACACTCAAGAAGTTGGGTAAAGGGCTGCATGAGATAAAGGATGGAGAAATCAATGTGAAAGCCTTCGATGGTTCTTAGAGATCCACCATTGGTGAGATTAGTCTATGCTTGTAGATGGGACCAACCTGGTTCGAGGTCGATTTCCAGGTAATAGATGTACTAGCGTCTTACAACTTATTGTTGGAACGGCCATGGATTCATGCTGTTGGGGCCATAGCATCAACGCTGCATCAAGCAGTAAAGTTCGAATGGAATCACTAGGAAGTGATCATTCACGGTGATGGTAGCAACCTTATATACAGTCGCCAGACTATTCCGGCAATCGAGGGAAGAAGGAAGCTGGGTGGAGAAACATACCACCACATTGAGCGGGTCAATGCTATCGATAAAGACAAATGGTGGGATAGCAAAATTGAGAGTATACTGAGTTGGAGTGGGTACTAACCTGGCAAAGGGCTCGGAAAGAACCTCCAAGGAATCTCTAAACCCATAAAACTCAAGAAACATGGCACTACCTTCGGTTTGGGATACGAATACACCTGGGAAGAATTCAATAGCTGGTCGCCACCATGGCGCAGTCCTTATTACCCACTAGAGTAGCCAATACCGCATCTGTAACAGACATTCCGACATGCCGACATTATTTATGGGTCAGATAAAGAAGAAGCACTTGCAGCAGTGAAGAACTTGTTTCTAGAGGATAGTGATATGGACTGTTGCGTTATTCTCGAGGAAGAGGGGGAGGAAGGCCTTTCCATACAGGCTGTGAGCAGAGGGGCACATCTCAAGAATTAGACAATCAGGACAACCAAAGCCCGACGAGCCTCGGGGTAGCAAGGCTAAAACAAGCATTACTCACTGTTTCATTTACTAAATGATTTTCTTTTCACATTTTTTTCAATTCCCGCAATAAGATCTTCGATGTTCAAAACCGTTACTCAATCTATCAAAAGCATTTTTTATTTTCCTTATGAATTAATATTTATTGCTATCATTTTCTCTCCTTGCATTACCAATACAACATTACTATTACTTGTCTTGATAAACCAATAACTGTGACATGCAATGAGACAATGCAATAAACGGACATGGATTCAGAGGAAGATGACATACCTGACGAGATTGTCAAAGAAGTTGAGAAATTTGAGAACAGACCTAAGTCCAACCTGGACGAGACCAAAATTGTCAACCTAGGAGATGCAGAAAACGTCAAGGAAACGTGAATCAGCATTCACGTTTCACCATCAGAGAAGAAGGAATACACAGAATTTCTAAAGGAGTATGAGGACATATTCGCCTGGTCGTATGATGACACGACTGGTCTGAGTACGTCTATTTTGGCTCACAAACTACCAACCAATATAATGTGTCCACCAGTAAAGAAAAAGCTCAGAAAGTTCAAGGCTGATATGAGTTTGAAAATCAAGGAAGAAGTCACCAAACATATCAACACTAAAGTTCTCAGGGTAGTAGAATACCCGACACGGTTAGCCAACATTGTGCCAGTGCCAAATAAGGATGTGAAGGTCAGAGTCTGTGTTGACTACCGGGATCTCAACCGGGCCAGTCCGAAAGATGACTTCCCTTTGCCAAATACACACATCCTAATTGAAAATTGTGCTAAGCATGAGCTACAGTTATTCATAGATTGCTTCGCTGGTTATCATCAGATTTGGATGGATGAGGAAGATACTGAGAAAGTAGCTTTCATTATGCCGTGGAGAGTGTACTGTTACAAGATGATGCCATTCAGCCTGAAGAATGCAAGGGCCACCTACATGAGGTCCATGACTAAAATCTTCCATGATATGATGCACAAGGAAATAGAGGTATATGTGGACAATGTTATAATCAAATCCAAGAAGGCCACTGACCACATATAAGATCTGAGGAAGTTCTTCAATAAACTGCGGAGATAGAACCTGAAACTAAACCCCGCAAAGTGTGCATTTGAGGTTCCTACTGGGAAATTACTTGGGTTTATTAAACCCCGCAAAGTGTGCATTTGGGGTTCCTGCTGGGAAATTACTTGGGTTTATTGTGAGCCGCCGAGGAATAGAACTAGACCCATCAAAAGTCAAAGCCATTCAAGAACTACCACCGCCAAGGAACAAGAAGGATGTGATGAGTTTTTTGGGAAGGCTTAACTACATTAGCTAATTCATAGCATAGTCTACAGTTATCTGTGAGACAATATTTAAGATGTTAAAGAAGGACACCACCACTAAATGGACCGATGACTGCCAAAAGGCCTGCGACAAAATCAAGGAGTACATGTTAACACCACTAGTCTTAGTCCCTCCCGAGCTAGGTAGACCCTTATTACTCTACCTTGCAGTGTTAGATGGAGCTTTTGGTTGCATTCTGAGGCAACACGATGAAACAGGGAGGAAGGAACAAGCCATTTATAATCTCACTAAGAAGTTCACCCCGTACGAGGCCCGGTATTCTCTATTGGAACGCACTTGTTGTGCTTTGACTTGGGTAGCTCGAAGTTGAGACATTACTTCTATGCCTATACTACATATCTCATATCGAGTATGGATCCCTTGAAGTACATCTTTCAGAAGCTCATGCCCACCGGCAAGCTAGCCAAGTGGTAAATCCTATTGAGTGAGTTCGACATTGTTTACGTAACTCAGAAAGCGGTCAAGGGATAGGCACTGGTAGATCACCTTGCTGAAAACCCTGTGGATGGAGGATACGAACCCCTGAAAATGTATTTTCCTGATGAAGAGGTATCATTCATAGGAGAAGACATCGCGGAATCCTATGACGGTTGGAGAATGTTCTTCGATGGAGCAGCAAACTTCAAAGGAGTTGGCATAGGAGCAGTCCTAATATCAGAAACCGGCCAGCATTATCTGGTGTCTGCCAAACTCAGGTTCCCCTATACCAACAATATGGCCGAGTATGAAGCCTGCATCTTAGGACTCAAAATGGCCATTGACATAAACGTTCAAGAGCTGCTAGTAATTGGAGATTCAGACTTGCTTATACATCAGGTACGAGGAGAATGGACTACCAAGAACTCCAAGATACTTCCGTATCTGCCTCATGTACATGAATTGAGAAAGAGGTTCACGAAGACGGAATTCTAGCATGTTCCCAGAATCCAGAATGAGTTCGCCGATGCATTGGCTACCCTATCATCTATGATACAACATCCCGACAAGAATTTCATTGATCCCATTCCGGTGAAAATCCATAATCAGCCAGCTTATTGTGCCCATGTTGAAGAGGAAGCAGACGGAAAGCCTTGGTTCATGATATCAAGGAATATTTAACAAAAGGAGAGTACCTGGAGCTTGCGAATCCTACTCAGAAACGCACATTTCGGAGATTGTCCAACAACTTCTTTCACAGCGGAGGAATCCTGTATAGGAGGACTCCCGATTTAGGATTATTAAGATGTGTCGATGCAAAGGAAGCATCCAGGATACTAGAGGAAATTCATGTTAGGACATGCGGTCCACATATGAACGGTTTTGTCTTAGCAAAGAAGATACTCTGGGCTGGTTACTTTTGGATGACTATGGAAACGAACTGCATCTAGTATGTCCGGAAATTCCACCGCTGTAAGATACATGTAGACATGATAAAGGTACCTCCAATCGAGCTTAACACAACGAGCTCACTGTAGCTATTCGTCGCTTGGGGAATGGACGTTATTGGACCAATCGAGCATGTTGCTTCTAACGGACACAGGTTTATCCTAGTAGCCATCGACTATTTTACCAAATGGGTCGAAGCAGCATGTTACAAAGCAGTGACTAAGAAAGTCGTGGCAGACTTTGTCCGCGACCGCATTATTTGTCGATACGGAATTTCAAAGTCAATCATTATTAATAATGGCTCCAACCTCAATAGCGACTTGATGAAAGCTATGTGCGAAACTTTCAAGATCAAACACAAGAATTCCACGCCCTACAGACCTCAGATGAATGGAGCTGTAGAAGCCGCCAACAAGAATATCAAGAAGATATTGAGGAAAATTATAAAGAATCACAAACAGTGGCACGAAAAGTTATCATTTTCTCTATTAGGTTATCACACCACAGTCCACACATCAACCGAGGCAACCCCCTATATGCTGGTTTACGGTACAGAGGCTGTAATTCCCACTGAGGTAGAAATTCATTCCCTAAGGATCATACAAGAAGCTGAGTTCGACGACGCAGAGTGGGTAAAAAGTCGTTATGAGCAACTAGCCCTTATAGACGGAAAGAGAATGAATGCAGATTGCCATGGTCAACTCTATCAAAACAGAATGTCCAGAGCCTTCAACAAAAAAGTCAAGCCAAGACAGTTCACACCGGGATAGCTGGTGTTAAAGAAAATTTTTCCGCATCAAGATAAATCCAAATGGAAGTTCTCTCCCAACTGGTAGGGTCCATACATGGTTCACCGGGTTTTGATAGGAGGAGCCCTCATACTTGCAGAAATGGACGGAGAAGTCTGGCCAAAGCCGATCAATATACGATGTAAATTGAACTATGTGTGACCTGATTCTCGCTTAAGAGGGGATACGTAGGCAGCCCTATGGGTTCGGTCACAATTTCAATAAAATTTCATTTTCCCCGCAATTGGAAACTGGGGCAGAATTTTGAGGAAGACCCTCAAAATTTGAAGTAGTTTCAGCCGATCGCCGCACGAGCAGCAATCAGAAACATCAAACTAGGGCAGAATTTTGGGGAAGACCCTCAAAATTCCGTAGCAGGAGAGGTTGCAATGTCCTGAACTACGTCACAGTCGTCGGTTCATCTAAAAGTTATTTTTAATTTATGTCATACTTTTACAAAATCATGTGTTTATTATTGAAACTACTTGTTTAGCAATGCTACCCCAATAATACAGACGGTATCACCAGATCAAAGCCGAACGAATCAAGCAAAGCCAACAAGGATATGAGCTAACCTTCCCCCCTTTACAAAACTCACAATTTTTCTTTAGATGCAGGCACTAGGCTTGTGAAATCATTAGACATATTATACACCCGTGGGACAAACATTGTTCAAAATACGATTCTCAGAACCGTTTCACTTACCAACATTTGCTATCAGCACACACTAGTGATGTTCTGTATGTCACAATGTTCCCAGTAATCACAACGCCGCAATCTCCTATCAGCTAAGAAAACTCTACTCTCATTTTTTAGCTTATTTCTTGCATAAGGCTACAATTCTGCCTTTCGAGACTAAAGGTTGTCTCCATCTGCATTTGCATTACATAAGGCTACTATTCTGCCTTCCAATTTGCATAAGGCTACCATTCTGCCTTCCGAGACTAAACGTTGTCTCCATCTACATTTGCATTGCATAAGGCTACTATTCTGCCTTCCAATTTTTATAAGGCTACCATTCTGCCTTCCGAGACCAAACGCTGTCTCCATCTGCATTGCATAAGGCTACTATTTTGCCTTCCAATCTGTATAAGGCTACCATTCTGCCTTCCGAGGTTAAGCTCTACCTCCATCTGCATCCGCATTGCATAAGGCTATTATTCTGCCTTCCAATCTTCATAAGGCTACCATTCTGCCTTCCTAGGTTAAGCTCTACCTCCATATGCATCCGCATTGCATAAGGCTACTATTCTGCCTTCCAATCTGCATAAGGCTACAATTCTGCCTTCTGAAGTTAAGCTCTACCTCCACCTGCATTCGCATCTTTGCATAAGGCTACTCTCCTGCCTTTCGAGGCTAAGCTCTGCCTTCAGTTTTCTTCGAAACTAAGTGTTATCCCAAGCACTATTTATCTCGCTTCTCTTACGGGCTAAGCTCTGACCTTCAATTCGTAAGACTGAGCTCTGTCTTGTCCGCATCATACTACTGCATCCTTCATGGGTTGAAATATCGCTAGGCATCATCGTTCGGAGGCACCATCTTCATAGCCCGAGAACACCATGTCATGGCCTAAGGATCTCTTTCAATCTTTTGCATATCATTATTCAAAGGCGCCATGGTTCGGAGGCACCATCCTCATAGTTTGAGAACATCATTTCATGGCCTGCGAATCCCTTATCATACACTTCATGGCCCAGGACATCATGGGCTAAGGACATCATCCTCATCGTCCGAAGACAACATTCATGGTCCAACGGGAATTTGCATCATGTTTAAATTTATGCACAGTATATACGCTTGTATTGCTTCTATTTACAAGTAAGCCGACGAGCAACGGCTATCCCAGCAAGAGCGATCTCTCTCTAGTTCCCTCAGCCATATCGAACCTAACCATTCCCGTAAACCATTCACTCACCCAACCCTAGATGTTGCGTCCGTTCTTGAAATGGCTTCATCGGTATACTTCGCCAATGAATCCGGAACTACATATGTCCTAATTCCTGTGAAACCAGGGATATGTAGGCAGCTCAGAAGTCACGGTGTGGCCTAATCTCTCGAACTATTTTGCTCAGTCAAAAATTGGTCATCATTTCTTTACCCGAAAAATCTTTCATCCTTTCCGGGTAAAGAGGGGCAGCTATTGATACCCAATTTTTTCCCGAAATATTATGAAATCACATATATACCTTCAAAATCATACATTAATAGCAATTGGTATTTTTCTATATTTTTATTAATTTATCTAGCATTTTATTCCCAATAAATAATTACAAAAGGGCATTGCAAATGATTTCAAAAGCATCTCTTGATTTAATTTATTATTTATGGTCCTATTTAAACTAAATTATTTAATAATTAGACAAATTGGCATCTTTTGGCTATAATTGCAATAACTTTGCAGGGTAGGGGTAAGGCTGCGTACATCCTACCCTCCCCAGACCCCACTTGTGAGACCACACTGGGTTGTTTGTTGTTGTTGTAGTTGTAATAACTTTGCAATTATAGCCCAATCATATGATTTTATACTATTTTTGATCGAAAATTAATCATTTGTATTTTTAAATACTAAGTATCATTTTTAACAATTTTCTATGCATAAAATTCATTTTTGTATAATTATTAGCCAATTTATAAATTATTTTATTCAATATAATTAGGTATTTAACAAATAGACCCATTTTTATTTCAATTATAACCTAAATCAAATCAGGCCCAAACCCAATTAAATCATCCCAACACCTAGGCCCTAACCTAAATCATACCCGACTCATTCCCTGGTCCAATCTGGACCGCTGATCAATTCTAATCAACGGTCCAAATCCCCCATACCATATTTAACCTAATAAACTACCCTCATCTCTCATCCCCCCCCCCTCATTCTCTCTCAGCCAGTCTCTCTATCTCTCTCTCTTTATCTCTGGTTCTCTGTAGAACCTTCTCTTCTCCCCTCCTCTCTGATGGACCCTATCCACCTTCTCTGGCCACCTCCCTCACAGGAAACCATGGCCTCTGCTTCACCTCACACCGGTTTGACACTACCCTGAGGTCCTCAGGTGAACCTGGAGCTGTTCAACTCCTACACATGGTCCTTCATGCCATTTTAGAGCCACCTCCAGCCGTTCAAGTAAGATCTATGACTTTTCCGGCTAAAACCGGTAACATTTTAAGGTTTTCTCATCTTCTCTGGGTTCTCTGAAACCCTAACTCTTAACATTTTCCGATTTCTTTTGGATCTGTTTTAGATCTGTATATATTATGAGCTTTTGTTGTTTTCCTCAAAGGCTTTTTCCGATTTTTCTAAAGTAACTCTTCATCTTCAACTAGGGTTTTAACCCCTTTTTCAAAAAAATGCTTTTCTTTTGATTTTTTTTTTTGTATTAATCTACAACTCTCGCGGTGTTTAAACGTTCGTTTGAGCCTTCTCCTTTATCCGAGTTATTCTGTTGAAAACCCTAATGTTTCTTAAGTTTCTGAGTTCGTCTTGGGTGCTATGTTCAATTAATTTGTATATTTCTTATGAACATTCTGTGAATTCCTGATTTATATGGTTTTTACCCTATGTGTGCTTATGCTAATTTCTCCTAAATTGGTATGTTCTCTATTTGTAGGTCTTCGAATCCCTGTGATAGGTTCTTCATCGATCTTGCATGATATTCTCTACTGATTCTTGAGATATCCCTTTAATTAAGGTTGGTTTCCTGTTTATCATGTGTGATATTTTCCTTTTATAAATATTGATTCCCCATAATTAGAACCTCACTCGAGGATCTCCTTACTGATTTCTAGAATTTGAAATATCTCTTGTCTTATTTCTCTGGCTGATTCTGCTGTCAAACTAATTTCTACATATTTTCCTTAAATATGATTATGAACTTGACCTTAATTGCATGATCTATACCTATATTACACTTGTACTACTTCTTTATTATGTTATAAGCAACTTTACTTGATTCCTTTCTTTATTTTGCCACTGCTTCTTACCGTTTGAGTATGATTCCTTAATTAAAGGAAGTTTGTATACTAAATTGATTCTAATTAACATTTGTTTCTATAATTACTGTTGAACTATTATTTTTACCTTATTCTTCTGCCCGCTTTCAAACTATATATACTCTATTCATTCATTAGCATACATACAAAAAAATTTGTTCAACTCTCTCTCACACAACTAAAAACTCTTTATTCTCTCTTATGTGCTACTTGCTACTATTCTAAGCTAGTCGGCTGCAAGCCAAGGCTAACTACTATGCCTCTCCTATTTTTGCTTTGTGTTTTTGCTTTCTTCACTTCACTGGTATGTTCTAATTCAGATTTCAGTCCTCAAACCAACATATTTCTATTACTGTAACAATTCCTTGTATTTCTGATATGTTTTTATTTACTATTTTTGTTGTTCAACATGTAATTAGGATCCTGAGTTCCCTCTACATGTTAAGTTATGCTTTACTTGTCAATAACCAGCATGTTTCTATATACTTAGTACATGTTTCTTATGTGAATCCCCATGATTGGTACAATCATGGTCTTAGTTGTTTGGTGTTGATATGTTAATCTAATCCAATACCCTACTGTCCCCCCTAATCCTCTGAACCTATAGGAGTTTCTGATTGTGTGCTTGTATATGTTCCTGCCTGCTACATGTTTGCCCTCACATGCTCCATATTTGTCCCTCCAATCCCATTCCCTTGCTTGTGTTTGCTGGACTATTCTTGGTCCTTGGTGTGATGCTGACTTTGTTTTGGTTCTGAGATTGGTATGCATGCTCCTTCAAATAGTTTTCATCAGTTAAACTTTGTCATAAAACTATTCCAATTAAGTCTCTCTTTTTAAAACTATTTCTTGCTTACCTTGTTTCAAAACTGTTTTCTTACTTAAACTCTTCAAAACTATGTCGAGCACTCTCACTCTACTCTTACACCACTAAGTTCTACCCCCTTTTGTGTGAGCCTTGCCTTGGGACCCTTGAGTTCCCTCTGAACTTGGACACACAAAAGCTGGCCTTTCCACACTGCACTTACTCTGTCTTGGCTATAAAATCTGGGTGTGAGCACTGTCGGGGATCCCTTAAAGTCCTTAGGGAACTCTGTCACACCCACATATGAGAAAGTCTATGAAACAATCTTGGCATTTGAGGTGTTGGAGTTAGATTTATTACATAACTCAGAGTGGAAGTCCTAATCAGATGCTGAAAATCTGGGCCTGTTTTCAGGCTCTCTATAGTGTTACTTTTTTATTTTTCTTTTCCACTTACGTAATTCATTTCAGTATTGGTTTGTAATAATCTATTGTAAATAAGTATTGGGGCTGGCTAGTGAAAAGGGGAGGGTAGTTATATATGCTATCAACATCAATGGGTAGAAACCATGTCTTAGGTTTACATTTCCTATATGTGCATTAGAATCCATGTGTGAGATCAAGTCATTCAAAGCATGTCATGCATTACATACCATGTTCTTAGGTTTACTGTTTCAGCATCTCATTTAGCATCACTTTACCACTTAGAAATCCTGTTTTAGGCTAAATAACAACATCAACATAAAATTGTTGCTCATGCACGTCTTGAAGTCATGTCGTAACTCTTTGGGCATTTAGAAATCATGCTTTAGGAATTCTGCAATCATTCTGCATTTTCATATGTGCACGTTAGATACCCTGTTTTAAGATCTTATTCACACTTGCTCAGTCACACCTAGTTAAACTACTGATGCATGAAAAAGGACATAAAACGATCTCATGTTTGATTATCCTGTTTAAGTGAAACTGGTCACAATCCCTGCATGTCTTTGCAACATTTAGAACAGCATGCTTTAGGTAAAATAACTTCCAAACTTTTTTTTTTAATAATTCTGGTAACTGCTGCATATTATTTTACGCTTAGGCAAGTCTTAGGTAATCAGCTTTAAAATAAAAATCAGAACCGTCTTTGTGATTAATGTTAATTGTCATCATGTTAAAATCAGTAGGCAAGCTTGATTGGGACTTCTTCTCTGAGTCATGTAATAAATTTAACTCTGCTGTTATCACTTAGATACTATGATTAGAATCTGAATTTAGACCTAAATTGCGTATGAGTCATGATGTTTATGTGTACTGTGTGTAGAGGTATATCTGAGCCTTTCATTTGTCTTCCATGCTCCCCTTAATTGAAGTCCTGCTTGTTTATTATATGTCGCCTTAGTATTTTACCTTTAAACTTGAGGGTCTGCCTAGAACCCCCTTTTTATAGGATAGGAGTCCTAAATTCCTCTGGGACTGATAGGAATGGACGGGTAACAGCATGCAATAGGGTCAAGACCAACCCTCACTTTAATTACCTTCACGGGGCGGAAAGGTAGATATGGATATGATGATCGGTGCGTTAATACCACATGTAGCCCCTATTTGAGGAGTGTCATACCGGGTATTGTATTAATGTGATCCATATTATAAATAAATCTAGGACACCCCCTTTACATTCACAAATATGCTTAGATTTTAATTCTTTTTAAAATCTTGCTTTTCATTAATTGTTTTTTCAAACACCTGTGTATTTAAACTTAAATCCCCTACTATTTGAGTCATACTTGTTTATTTGCTAATTGTACAAATTGACAAAAAATTATTTAGCCGGGAACCACACTAGTGGATCCTGAGGGGTGCCTAACACCTTCCCCTTAGGATAATTTCAAGCCCTTACCCTATCTCTGGTTACCAAATGTAGTTATAAATGAACTCTATATGTGCCCTAACGCACCTTAAATCGTTAGGTAAGGACTCTTCTAAAATGCAAACCCCCTTTCCAAAAGGAAAGAGTTGTCCCAACCAAAAATGTCATAAACCCGATTTCGCGAGAAAAAGGGGGCGTGACATCTAGCATAACATAAAAACTTGATATGCATATAAAAGTTTATTATATGGCTTATATGACAATCCATGAAGGATTTAAGTTTCTTGAAGCATATACAATTCTTGATCTTGAAGTACCACTTCCTCATTGTAATTTGGGCACAAATGTATCTTGTTATAACTATAGGCATGATAATATGATAGCAAGAGTTTTCACCTCTATGTGAAGATATTGAAATAACAATTCCAACAAGATGATATGAAGACAATACATATATTAAGAATGATGATTTCAAGGTTCAACATATTCATTCAAGTTAATATGGTTGATTTGTTTATCGAATCTATACTAGGGGTATGCATTCGAATCGGTTTATCGATTATTTGTTATCGGTTTATCGATTTATCGATTTCGATTTCGAAATTTTCCTTATCGAGTTTTCGATTTCGATTTCGATTTTGTCCTCTTCGGTTATCGGTTTATCGATAAACCGATAAGATATACTAAAAAAAAAATTACCCTTATTCTATAATACCTTTTCCTTTACCCTAAGTCTCTAACCCTATTATTTCATCTACCACATTTAAGGAATGATCATATTTAACGCTCAAGGGAATGAAGTTCAAATTAATGGAAAATAGAATTAGCCGTGATGATGTTTTTTTTTATATACTGTTGGAGTGTTGGTGGCATACATTTGATCCCTTACTTTAGTTTCGTTGAATGTGCTTATTGATACAATTTTTATGTTATAAACGGTATTTGTCTTATTTTAGCTTCTTTTTGTCCATATTAGTTAGACGTGTTTATAGTGATATACTTTCCGTGAAATCCCGCAAATTTTCTTATTGGTGTAATTGATAACCGAATCGATTAAGCCCCAAAAATCGATAAATCGAAATTAAAAAAATCGAAACCTTATTGAAACGATTACGATAAGCATATGTGCAAATCGATAATCGATAAGTAATTATCGATAAGGGTCAAAATCGAATCGATAAATCGAATGTACACCCCTAATCTATACCAACGATCTTTCGAAGATGGTGTACAAGATTAGAATGCAAAGGCTCAAAGATGCGAATTGATGCTCTCATCAGGGGGAGTTAATGCGCGTTGCACTCTTTTTTCCTTACAAGGTTTTGTCCCATTGGGTTTTCCTTGCAGGGTTTTTAACGAGGCAACCAAAAGGCGTTTTTTTAAACATGTGTACTCTTTTTCCTTTTCTAGAATTTTAACGAAGCACATTATCTGTTGAATAGACATTCAAGGGGGAGTGTTATAAATAGAATTTTATTTATGGTAAATGTCTATATTTAGAGAGATTCTAGATTTATTACTTGGTGGCTAAGTCATTCTTTCCATATAAATAGAAGGTTCTATTCCATTGTAAATTATCTCAAATCAATAAGAATTCCTCCCTCTTTCTCTGCAATATTTTTCTTCTTTTATTTTATTGTTTTCATCACATTTAAGGAATTGTCTTAATGATTGATTGTATTGGGGACTGCACCATCACATGGCTTGGAGGCAAGATCTGTTTGATTTTATTGGGGCGCAACATCATATTATCCCACCATATTAAATTGATTGAGTTTTTCAAATAAAATATAATTAAAATAATAATAATAATAATAATAATAATAATACCAATTTTGATGATAATCGTTTCAGAAAACAATTTATGATAGTTCTTTTAAAGCAATAATGTATCCATCAATTACGCCAATCCCAAATTAGATAGATCTTCGTTGTAGTGGTTCTCAGTTCTCATACACAATCTATTTCAGTTTTTTTTTTTTTTTTAAAAAGTATGATCCGTTTTTAATGATTTAGCTCTATAACTTAATATTATTTTATTCTTAATAACAAGATTTTATAGTCACATAAATATTTACAAATCTAATACTATAAGTTTATGAAATCTTCTTTCTTTAACTGTATGTCTAAGTTAAATATATCCACATGAAATGAACACATGAGGTGCTATAATACATTCCACGAGTTCAATACTGAAAGGATTAATAATTATCTTATTCTTGCTACACCGGTCGTGAATATATAAAAACCAGCATTATTCATGCGTTTAAAACTGATTATGCTTTAAAAGTCCATTACATTACCAGTAGAGGCGGACCCAAAATTTAAAGTTCGTGGATGTACTTTTCGATTCAATTAAAATCTATTTTGAATATAGAGGGCCTACGACTAATATATCACTATTTTTTAAAGATATATACATGTATATATAGAGTTTTTACCGAATTTTACGAGTGTTGATGACCCTTATTTATATAGCATAGGTCCGCCCCTGACTACCAGTATATATAACTTGAATCTCTCATTGGAAAATAAAAGAATGTGCATAATCTATCTATATTATATTAAAAGCACGAAAGCCCTTAGCGAAATGTCGTTCATCTTTTTTGCCCTTTAAAAATAGAGTTCACAGTGAATAAAATAATCATTTTATTAATTTTCTAATATTTAGGATTTTAAAATTAACTAAACTTTAGTTATTATAGTAGGAAATCCCAATATTTAATACATTAAAATCAACTAAAATTTTCCTTTTATAATTCAAAATCCTAATTTTTAGGACCACATATAGAACTAATTTCGACATTGAAATACGTTTTAGGAACTCAAATTTCAAAGTTTTAGTTCTCACCACTAAGCATTAAATTGGGATTCAAGACGTTAAAGGCAAAAAAATGACAAACTATTACCACTTTTTAGTTTGAAGAAAAGAACTACTATTATTAATTCTTCTTTTTATTTTCTAAGTACTTTTGATATTCTAAAAGTCAAGCTAGATGAGAAATTAGAGTTATTAATTAAGATATAATTAAGATATAATAAGCTAAGTACTATTGATGCATCTATCTGTCTATCTTATTTTAATAAGAAAAATATATTATGTAAATTAAAATAGAGGAAGTAATATTTATATATCTTTTAAAATTTAGCATTTATTGATATAAGTATACGCGCAAAGCACGTACCCTAAATCTAATATAACTAAGGGTATGAATGACTTTTTTATCACATAGAGGTACACATGCATCTATATATATTCCTATGAGTTCAGACATATACCCCACACATTAGCCTACAGCAAATACAGAGTCTCAAAATTCCAAAACAAAAACACACATACACACATCACCGGAAATCATGGCGTGGCAAGGATACGTCGATGACATGCTTATGGGCTCGAACCACCTGTCCGCTGCCGCTATCACCGGCCAAGACGGCGGTCTTCGGGGTCAAAGCTCCACTTTCCCTCAGGTCTTTAGAGAATTACTAATTTTAGCTATCTACATAATACTCCGTCCGTTCACTTTTGCTTGTCTACTTTGAATTTTTTACGCCCCTTAAAAAATAATAATTATAGTATGTATTTTACCATATAACCCCTAATAATGATAGTATTTCAAAAGTACGGGGAAATAATTTTGAAAATAAGTAATTAAATCAGGGTAAAACAGGAAAAAAATTATCTTTCTCTTGATTTAGCATGGTGGAGAAGTAAAAGTAAAAATATCTTTTTAGCATAGTAGACAAGTAAAAGTGAACGGAGGGAGTACTATTAAGTATTAAAAATATCTATTTTACCTTCCGTTCAAGTTTACTTGTCTACAATATTAAAAATAGATGTCTATTTTTACTTGTTCCGTTCGGAAAACCAATAGATAATTTACCATTTTATACCTATTCACTCTTCTTATTAAGTATTCCCTTTGGTCCACTTTAAGTGAATGTTTGGCCTTTTTCATACCTATTAAGGAATTCACCTTTTATCATTACGTAATAATGAAATTGACCATATTAATCTTAATTTGTTCATTGCGAATATAACAAACTAATCCTAGGCTCTTTACTCCAAGGACAATTATGGAAAGAAGAATTTAATTCTTTCTTGATATCTGAAAAAATCAAATATTATGGACCACAAAAAAAAGGCTAAAAATTCACTTAAAGTGGACTGGAGGGATTATTACTTATTTCCAATTCATTTTCCGGCGTATAATAAATATGGGCGATATAGTAAAATTATCATATTATTTATTATTTTTAAGGAGTGTGCCAAGTTAGTAGTGAACATGTAAATTTAGACGGAGGGACTATTATAATGAAACAATAATTTGAATAAATTGTGTTCGCCTTCTAATTTTGCATGCATGCTTACTTTTTTGTTTGACGACTTTGTAACTTCTTGTTATTCATACTGTTGTAGTTCACACAAGAGGAGATTAAGGCAATTATTCATCACTTGTGTTACAAGTGCATTTAGTGTTTCGAGGCCTAAAAACCTCTCTTTTACCCCACCTTAATTTGCGTGTGTGGTCCGTACCTATATCCGAAAAGCTTTCTATGTGAAAATATGAGAAATAAAAATTTTAGAGTTAAAAATTTGATTATGGTTGACTTTGGTCAATATTTTTAGCAAACGGACCCGGATCCGTGTTCCGATGATTCCGGGAGGTCCGCAGTAAAATATGGGACTTGGGCGTATGCCCAAAAATGAATTCTGAGATCCCAAGCCTTAGAAATCAATTTTTGAAAGAAATTATTTTACTAAATTATCTAAGAAATAAAGAAAATAATTCATGTTTGAAACCATTGTTATCGGGACCGTATTTTGGTTCCGGAGCCCGGTACAAACTTGTTATAGTATTTGAAAGATAATTGTGAAATTTGGTGAAAAACGGAGTTTATTTGACGTGAGTTGGACTTCTGGTTGAGGAGTTATGAACTTTGAGAGTTCTTGATGAAAATGTTGAGTTTTGAGGTTTAATTCATGATCTTACATGTTATTTTGATGATGTGATCGCACTAGTAGGTCCATATGATATTTTTGAGTTAGTATGTACACTTGGTTTGGAGTTCCGAGGGCTCGGGTGAGTTTCGGGTAGGTTTCGGCATGTCTTAGGCTTAGAAACATAGTTGTTGTAGGTTCAGAGAAGTGAAAGGCCTCTGAACAGACCACTGCGGTCCGCACAAAAAGGAATGCTGCCGCGGAGGGGCTTGTGCGGCCGCACTAGATTTTGTGCGGACCGCGGTGAGGGCTCTGCGGCCGCACTAGATTCTGTGCAGTCCGCGGTGAAGAACATTTCACTGGTCCGACTTCGGAAGCCTATATCTTTTGATCTACAAGGAATTTTGAGATGATTCAAAAACAAAAGTTGTAGACCTTTGTGTCTAGTTTCCAGAAAGGTAAAGCAATATCAATTTGGACATCTGTAGATAAAATTATGACCAATACTAAACATATCACTGCAGTCCACATGGAGAGCTGTGCGGCCGCACTCCATTTTGTGCGGTCCGCACAGGGGGTCTGAGAGGGGTATATTAAGATGGAATTTTCAGTTATTTTTCTTTTTTCAAAACACCAAAAACATAGGAGGCGATTTTTCAAATAACCTTTCTTCTCCAAAACATTGGTAAGTGATTTCTAGCTCGTTTTCTTCAATTATTAACATCTTTTCACATGATTTCAACTCAAAATCAATGATTTTCATGGGGAAAATTGGGTGTTTTGGGTAGAACCTAGGTTTTTTTTAAAATTGGGGATTTGGAACTCGATTTGAGGTCCGATTTCAAAACAAATTATATATTTGAGTTCGTGGGGGAATGGGTAATCGGGTTTTGGTTCGAACCTCTGGTTTTGACCATGTGGCCCCCGGGGGCGATTTTTGACTTTTGGGTAAAACTTTAGAAAATTCATTTTCATGCATTGGGGTTGATTCATTTAGCGTTTATTGACGTAATTAAGTAACTTGTGACTAGATACGAGCAAATTGGTGGTGGAATCAAGGGGTAAAGCTATAGTTGAATCGTGAATTGTGTTCGTGACATCGAGGTAAGTGTTTGGTTTAACCTTATCTTGAGGGATTAGGAGTTGTATCTTATTTGCTACATGTTAATTCTAGAGTACGACGTATAGGCATGGTGACGAGTATTTATACGTTGGTGTCAAGCATGCCCGTGAGTCTTCTATTATAATTGTTATGACTCCGTTGTGGTTTATTAAGTTTCATATATTATTATCACCATTGTTCCCTTGCCCAGATGTTTGTTTGATATTAATGATCCCTTGCCGGGATGTTTGTTTTGATAGTATTGTTCCCTTACCGAGATGTTGTTGCAATATCATTGTTCCCTTGCCGGAAAGTTGTTATATTATTCTTGTTCCCTTGCCGGGATTCCTCTGTGATTATTATTGGCTTGTAAATGGGAGCGGGTGGTACGCATACCACAAGATATAATGAAATGGGAGCGGGTGATACGCCTACCACAAGATATAATGAAATGGGAGCGGGTGGTACGCCTACCACAAGATATAATGAAATGGGAGCCGGTGGTACGTCTACCACAAGATATAATGAAATGGGAGCCGGTGGTACGCCTACCACAAGATAAATGAAATGCGAGTGGGTGGTACGCCTACCACGAGATAAATGAAATGGGAGCGGGTGGCACGCCTACCACGAGATACAGGAAATGGGATCGGGTTGCACGCCTGCAACAAGATGTGAAAAGAAAGTGAAATCTACCTTTGTTTTCCTTATTCTTGTTAGTGGTTGGATTTTGATTCCTTTATAGTTCTCTTGATATTTTGTTTTACCTGTTTTCCCCGAAACATGTTTCCCCTTCCCACCTTTATTTGTTTATTCTGCTTTACTTTCCGCTGTATATTATATAACTGCACATGTTTATTTGGTAGTCTGGTCCTAGCCTCGTCACTACTTCGCCGAGTTTATGTTAGACATTTACCAGCACATGGGGTCGGTTGTGCTGATACTACACTCTGCACTATGTGCAGATCCTGAAACAGCTTTTGGACCGTAGTTTGGAGCCTACCTTCTGTCCATGCAGAGATCCAAGGTAGACTTGCAGGCGTCCGCAGGTCCTGGCGTCTCCCTCTATCCCTATTTCCTGTTTCATTTTCCTTTTATTCAGAAACAGTGTATTGTCATTTTCTTCAGACTTTGTATGTAGTAATATCTTAGACAGTCTGTGACACTGTGACACTAGGTTTTGTGTGGTTAAGGCTTAAGTATTTGTAATAGATGCATTCTTCATAAATCTTATTGTTATCTTCCGCTTAAATTTAAAATTTTACTGTTACCACGTTATCGTCTAATATTTGTTAAAAAGAAATAATTGGTTAATGAAGTAATTAGATTAAAGGTTTGACTTGCCTAGCTCACATTAGTAGGCGCCATCACGATTCCCGAGGGCGAAAAATCTAGATCGTGACATTATGGATGGTTTTACGGAACCTGGTTCAGTTTATCAAAATGGCGTGAATCTTGGTGGCAAAATACTTGGCCGTTCGAGCGACACCAATTAGCATTTATGGAAAGAAGGTACTATATATTTTATGTACATTTTAAGAATCACGTTGAGATGAAACTGCAAAAGTGGGTAGTGCGTTTTGTCTGAGCAAGCAGACTGCATGCAGCTTTTGGACATGGGTTCATCTGAAGTCTGAAGCTAGTACTTGATAAGGATAATTCTTTTTCTAAGCAAAAAGGAAATAGATATATTAATAACTAAGGAACATTTAGTACATAGTCAACATAAAATGCATCACGGAGGACGCATTGGTTCCCTAAGCTTGCTAACAGTTGGCAAGCTTCATTACATAGTTATTTTTCATGGGTAGTGGATTCAAGTCTATAACTTTCTACAAAATCTATTACATCAAAAGGTGGTTCAACAAAAACTTTTTTACTGATCTCATATGCTTTACTTCCTCCTGCCACTCTAAAAACTTGATTGTCCCTATCTAGGATCCCTTTTGCTAGTTGATGGGCAATCATATTCCCCTGCCTGAAAGTGTGTTGGAGAGTAACCCTCTGCTGGTGCATTAAGGACCTGCAATTATTAATAGTTTTGTTAAATAATTTATTACCAACTTGTATTGCCTGGATTACCTCCGAGCAGTCTGTCTCTATCTCAAGCAGGAAGAGATTCCATTCCTTTGTTGTTCTTAGACCTTTTCGTAGAGCTTTTAATTCTGCTGTTAGTGAGCTATTTGCCTGTGTTAGTTTTGTAAAACCAACTACCCAGCTACCTTTTGCATTTCTGAAAACACCACATAAACCACAATTTTGGTTATAGCTATGAAAATTGGCATCCACATTCAGTTTGAACCAACCCCTAGAGGGCTTGAACCAGTTGATTTTTATAAGAGTTTTGGGAGGGTTAATAGAGATTTTTTCCGTGAATAATTTAAATTCACTTGATAAGGATAATTCAAAGCCTAACAAATCATTCTCATCAACATAATCAATTTACCTTAAGCTACACTAGCTAGAGTCCTAGTTATAGTCACACTCAAACTCTTGTGAATATCTCTGTTGTACTTATCTATTTTGCTTGAACCCTTCTGAATTTACTAACAGTTTTGCTTGCCTATATCTCTCGACCTCAAAATTTTTTCTCTCCCGACATGTTGTCTTTATGGAACATGTTTTTCCATTCAAGTTGCAGTCCTTCCCTTGATCGCGCTTCAACCTTCAACTTGGAGTCTTGGCACTGTCTAGTAGCTTCCTCCTCCTCAATTTCCCTACCTTATAACAATGAATCTTGCATTGCACCTCCTATACCTCAAGCCATCGACCTGGTTGTCCCAAGGACTACTCAAGAGATCACTGCCTCTCCAACTACTGCAGAGAATGTGTCATCAAGTACTACTGTAAGTACCTCAGCTAATTCACCCTCACCCTCTACTCCAAGCATGCCCAACACTATGTCTCCTGTTGCACAATATCCTTTGCCTCCACCACAAACTTTGCCATCTGCTCCTACTCACTCTATGGTCACGAGATCCCAGAACAATATCTTCAAACCAAAATTTGTCTTTGACTATCTTGCTATCTCTTCCACCAAACCGCTTCCTCTTGCTCCGACAACTTTTGCCCAAGCAAACAAGTATCCTGAATGGAAAACAGCCATGAAGGATGAATATACCGCCCTTATGAGAAATTCCACTTGGACTTTGGTTCCCCCATCTCCTTCTCAAAATGTAGTTGGATGCAAGTGGGTTTATCGTGTCAAGCATAAACCTGATGGGTCTATGGATCGCTACAAAGGAAGATTAGTTGCAAAGGGTTTTCATCAACGACCTGGTGTAGACTTTCATTCCACTTTTAGTCTTGTGATCAAACATACTACAATTCGTCTAATTCTTATACTTGTGGTGTCGTTTAAGTGGCCCTTGCGCCAATTAGATGTGAACAATGCCTTCTTACAAGGTACACTTCATGAAGTTGTATACATGAATCAACCACCTAATTTTAGGGATCCAAAATTTCCACAACATGTATGCAAGTTTCATAAGTCAATATATGGCCTTCGTCAAGAACCTAGGGTATGGTACAACGAGCTCAAACAATACCTTCTGTCTTGTGGTTTTCAAAGTGCTAAATCTGATGACTCTTTATTCCTAAAATGTACTACCAGCTCATTACTTTTTGTGATGGTCTATGTCAATGACATCGTCGTCACTGGTTCTAACTCTTCTGATGTCCAAAGTACCATCAAACTACTAGGTGATAGGTTTTCCATCAAGGATCTTAGTTCTTTACATTTTTTCCTTGGTGTTGAAGTCTTGCAGCATGCTCATGGTTTGGTTCTCACCCAAAGCAGCCTCATCGCTGATCTTCTGGAAAGATTCGGCATGCTCGATGCGAACAGTGTTAGCACTCTTATGTCAACCAATGAACCTCTTTTACTTGATGATGCATCATCATCTGTAGATGTCAAGTTATTCAGGCAGGTTAGTAGTTCCTTACAGTATGTAACATTCACTCGTCCATATATATGTTTTGCAGTGAACAAACTTACTCAATTTCAGCATCGACCAAGCCTAAAACATTGTCAAGCAGCCAAGAGACTTCTACGCTACTTGAAGGGTACCATTACTTTTGGTCTTCACTTCACGCCCGCCACTTCTTTCAAATTGCTAGCTTACTCAGATACTGATTGGGGTGGTATACCAGACACCAAGCACTCAACCTCTGCCTATGTCATACTTCTTGGCAATAATCCAATAAGTTGGTGCTCAAAAAAACAATGCATAGTTGCTAGATCGTCTATTGAAGCGGAATGCAGGGTTGTTGCTTCTGCTATAGCTGAGCTTAATTGGATTACAAACTTACTGAAGGAATTGCATGTTTCCATGTCCAGCCCTCCTAAGGTACTCTGTGACAATATTGGTGCTACCTACTTAAGTCGAAATCCAGTCTTTCACAATCGAATGAAGCATGTGGCCATTGATTTCCACTTCGTCCGCGATCAAGTAGAAAGAAATGAGTTTTCAGTAAGTCACATACCTACTAGGAGTCAACTTGGTGATGCTTTGACAAAGGCACTACCTAAACGATCATTTGGAAAATACATAAGATTGGCCTCAAGGAGATTGAGCCCATATTGAGGGGGATGATAAGGATAATTCAAAGCCTAACAAATCATTCTCATCAACGTAATCCATTTACCTTAAGCTACACTAGCTAGAGTCCTAGTTATAGTCACACTCAAACTCTTGTGAATATCTCTCTTGTACTTATCTATTTAGCTTGAACCCTTCTGAATTTACTATATAAGTTGTACATGGTTGAGGCAATAGAAACAATCCTTTTTCCTAGAAATATTAAGATTCTTTAGTACTTTCCATCCGCACTATAAATTTATGCGTAAAAATCTACTAAATTACAATAAATATTAGATATGAACTCATAACTTTATAAATATAACTAGTAAATTTAACCGCATTTCGCGCGGTCTTAAAAATATCAATAAATTTATGAAGTCTTAAAAACATGAACAAATTTACAAATAGAACTATTAATAACGAATTAGATATTATTCTCACTTTACTATGAGAAAGAAATACTTATAAATCTATAATCACAAGATGGAATATGCAATCGAAGTAGAACAATGTATCTACTTTATGCCAAACGGATAAGAATAGGAAATGGTCGCAGAAAATGTTACAAAAATGACTTCTTGCTTCTAATATTTCTCATTTCAAATCTACACTTTGATTTTAAAAAAATGCTACACTTTGACTACCATGCCTAGATTAATGTATTTTTAGTTGCTTCCCAATTAACTAATTGAATATACTGTCTGAATTTCTTGGAACAAGCTTTACAATGCATGTCAAGCTTTAAGATAACGGTGGTAGAGCTTTCATTCTCTTTTTCTAGCAAGATCACTGGCAGTCTTTTTATGATCTTTGTAAGATTTATTATGAATGAAAATTTTAAAAAAAAATGAGAATTTTGAGAAAAGAAATTAGAGTGTTGGAAAGAGACATATTTATGTCACTCATTTGAAGGAACCTAAGACAATTTAGACAAAGAAATAAAAAAAATATAAAAACTGAAAAGTGTTAAACATAAATGCATAATAAATCTATTCCTTATGAAATATAAGATAGACGCTTTGTTAGCTTACAACTAAGTAACTTCCAAAGAGTAACATTTTAGTACTCGTGTGTACAATAAAGCAAGATTTTTCATTTGTCATAACAACAAAGCTAATAAGCAAAAACGAAAAGGATATTGGTTAAGAATTTATTAGCTAAAGATGAAGTAGGAGAAAAGGAAAAAAATTATACATTCAGCTTAGGCTAAGCTCTAAAGCACACAGGTAGTCTGTAAAGCAATTTGAATTGCATCTTCTACATTCTTATGTACTGATCTTTTGCGGTGGAATTGAGATGAAAAGCATCCAATAAAAGAAGTTAGCATCTTCCATATCCCATACGAACGACAAACTTGTATACTTTAAAATAAAAAAATGAAACAAATATTTTCCCACCCCAAAATCAAGTTTCGAAAATATGATATTCTACTATCAATTGAATTGACCCACATAAATTAATCAATTTATTCAATTTACCCTATTATACTCGTATATTCTATAAAATATCATCAAAATATTAAATCACTTGTTCAATAACCACATCTCCAAATCCTCGAGTAAAATTCTCTTTTTTCCTTTACATTAGATCATTAAATAATTTAATCATAATGTCAAAGAGAAAACCGAATTACAAATTCAAGGTTTTATGAGAAAAAATATGTTATAAACTTGAAATAAAAAAACACAAACAAAAGGAATATATTTACTTAATTATCTTGAGATTTGCTGAGTGAGAGGATTAAATTTATCATGTTATCGACGACAAAAAGTAAAGATCAAAAGAACCATTGCATAAGTAACCAGGAAAAATGGATTAAAATCTTAACTCGATGCTTTTAGAAGAAAATTACAACTCAATGCTTCAACTTATATAGGGCATAATCCAACGATGACAAAATCAAAGACCGTTAAATATTTTGGAGCACAGTTATTACTTCGATCTTGGCCTCATCTTTCAGCACTTCCTTTGCTGCATTACTCTTAAAAATTACACTTGTATGAAATATTCTCACCAGTTGATGAAGTGCATTTGGCTGATTAGCACTGAAGGCCATCATAAAATATGTGTACACTATTTTCACATCCCTCTTTACCTTATTTCAGTAAGATACATATCTCTTTGCCTTACGTAGAATTCACTGGTCTCTCCAATTCTGCAAACTTCTCGGAATATGCTTTGTTGAAGGGAATAAGTGACTGGATTTCTCACTTCATAATTCATATATACTTCATAGGCAACAATATTTTTCAATCAATGTAGGAAATGTATAAGAATATACTGAACATTTTTCACTTATGAGCAACTATATTTTAAAAAGCCTTCACACATGGAATGCATAAAGGCATGAAAAGAAAAAGTAACATTAGGTATAGCAAGGGCGTTCAATAGTAACGGTTGGCATGATATAAATGCACTAAACTTGCAGTTTCAATTTCCTTAAATGATGGGACTTTTGGATTTTTTTTTTAAATATATTACACAACCAAAAAAATAGAGAAAAATCAAAAAATTGAGAAAAAAGATAAATGAGAATCCAAGATTGTGAGAGGTGCCACATCAGACTTTTGTTGCCCAACTTTATATTTATATATAGATGAGTTTAAAACAAAGAACAATAAATATTGAACCAATAGAGCTATAATCTTGGATCCGCCTCTGAGCATGTAGTTTCTGTTTGAGAAAATAGAATTCTATTCAAATCCCAATTTCCCATATATGGAGTGTATACAGGTCGGGCTGCTAGTTGCCCGGAGGATCAAATCCGACTGGTGCGATAAGTTTGGTATATGGTCTTCCCTTTATCAGCATACAATGTAAGGTGTTCGATCCAGAATTACTTTATCCAGATATAACAGTGTGTATATGGTCAAAATCAGGTATGCCTGATTTTCCAGGATCGAACGATCGCCTCTAGGCCTGGGTTCAGGTAAGGTTGAGTTCGAGCTCGATGGAGCAGACTCGAGCTCGAAGACAGAGTGCAATGCCCGAAGATTGAAGCACGATGTTTGCCAAAGCCAAGTATGCTCGACCCCAAAATAATGCCTTTATGAGTTTCTAACAGAATGAGCGAGATTCCTGCCACGTCCCCAAGATCGTGACGCAGATCCAAGAATAGAATTGTACGATTCCGTACTAGGCGGTTAGACAGTTGTACCAATAATATTCCTTACTGTAAATAGAAATGTACCTTATTTAAGGTTCCCCTATTATATAAAGGGGTATCCCAATCATTTGTAAACAACATTGAATTAATGGCAAGAATATACTCTCTACTTTTCGCTTACTGTTCATCAGAATTATCCTTTATCTTACTATTCTTGCTTTATTGTTCTTGATTTGTCTCGAGGTCACCACTGCTAGATAACACTGGTTTGATTCACTTATTTCTTTCATTTATACTTCATTCTTCTTGATTATTAATTAGTATTGAACCAAAACATATATCTTTAAACCCACAAATCAAATTTAATTGTTACTCGTATTTTCGAGGTAAACAGTTTGGCTCCCACCGTGGGGCTAAAGATAATAGTGATTATTCCATTACTGATTCTCATTACACACGTTATTTTTACACTTTTCTTGTCAAGATTTTTTTGATTCTCAGGCTGAAGCATGTCTAGCTCACAAAGCGCTCCCGTTCATGACAATGAAGGTCTTGGAGAAAACAACAACATAGGGGTCGGTGTACCACCAATAAACCCTGTAGAAGTGCCAAATATGGAACCAGTTGATGTTAGTTCACACATTGATCTAAACGCGAATTTAGGCACAAACCCTAGAGGAAGTGTACGCAGGAAAGCCCGATCTGGGGCCAAGGAACACAAGGAATGAGTGTTACACCCCAAGTTTTCATACGTGAGAGTACGTCGTAAGTCATATATGTAAGCTCGAAAATGAGATTATATTTGGAAAAAAATAAAGTAAGTTAATCATGTTACCTTGGAGGTTACAAATATTTAAGATCATGAATAACGAGTACCAAGAGGGTTGGAAATCTTAGAAGCTAAACCAATTGAAGAAAATAAGTTTCGTCAAAAGTCGACAAGTTTGGAATGTTATAACATGTACTTTGGGGTGAGACTAGGGTTCTTAACATGATAAGGAGGTTATTCTATGAGTTATTTTAGTCGTATGATATTCATTTTCTACATTTTGAAGGCAAGCAAGTTGTGGAACAAGAGTTGGCAAAGGTCATCACAAGTTACATTCATAAATTTGCTGAAATTTAGGTCAAATGTATCTGAGAATTTATCCAAATATACTTGGAATCATGGGGTGTTCTACCTACCAAATTGAAGGCCTACGAGTATACTTTCTAAATCATTAAACCGTTTGTCAATATGACATCGGAGTAGAGATATATTCGTGTTTTCGAGAGACCGCGCAAGCAGCTCCCAATGGGACCCACTTAGGTGGTGGTTGACCTACTTCAATTTATAAACGATTTGAACGCCTATTTTTGCTCAATTTTCAACTAAAATTCGTCTCCAAACTTCTTCTAACCCTCCTAAACTTATACCACAAGGGTTTGAAGTGATTCCAAAGTGATTACACCATAATTCAACATCAAAACTTAGTTCTAGTGAAGAACAACACCTCTTTGAGGTTGTGTTGTCATTGAGGATTGTTGTGGGATGTATTCGGATGAAATTCCAAGTTGTTGCTACTGTCTAAGGTGAGTATAACAGCCTACTAATTGTGCTTAATCTTTCTTGTATGTTGGTTAAGTTGTTAGGATGATAAACTACAAGATAATACTTGGGTTAGCTTAAGTCACTTCTATGGTGTTGTATTGCTATTGAGGGTTGTTGTAAACTGAATATAACTTGGATTTTGACTTGAAGTTACTGTAGGAGGTATTTATATTGTGTTCTTACTTGTGCCTAAGGTTATCTTGATGTTGATTAAGTTAAATGGATGGGCTAGACATGAACTAGTGAATAAAGTTGCTAGTTAGGGATAGTTGAAGTTGTGGATTATTTTCGATGTTATAAATATATGGTATAAGGATGGAATCATTGATTAATGACTTCATTATCATGTTAATGATACTTTTATGTTGAAGTAAGAAGTCTATAAGGATTGATAAGGGGTATACGGATTCCAATCGGAGCTTGCCGCTCGTCGTAATGTAGTTGTGACTTGTTGTTGTTATATGGTGTCTTGATATTGATAATTATGTATTGATGGATTGCTCTGGTCATTGTTGTTTGTATATGGTATTGGAGGAGGCCCTTGTTACAAGGGAGATGCTGCCAAAATTTACGTAAACGAGCTACTAGCTTAAGTTATAGACTTAGCCTTTGCTCAGCACTGATTTTGAATCTCCTTATACTATGATAGATTGAGTTGACTTGTTTGAAGAGTTGCTTGGAAGTGATTAAGGACTCAACGGGTTTAAGGTATGTTAAGGCACTTACTTCTTTCTTTTGGCATGATCTAAAGTGACATGAACATAAACGGTACGCTAATTCATAACGGATCTACTCCTAGAAACTAAGGTTGTCCATGTTGTTCTTTCCTTATAAAGTTATTCTAAACAAGTGTGTATGATCCTTAAATCCCACTAAGGTTCATATTGATGGTAGGGATGTCCATAATGTTAATCGAAGGTGCAATGACCTTACATCACTCCGAAAGGGTTAGAACGTGATTCCATGAGTCGAGCATGCATTGTATATATATATATATATATATATATATATATATATATATATATATATATATATATATATATATATATATATATGTATCTATTTTACTCTACCGAGCCGCGCTATAGTCGGTCGGGTATGGAACCTATTGTGCAACCACTGATCAGTTGGGTTTACCGAGCTCCACGTGGCCGGGTACGATTCTACCAAACCTTATGATGGTCGGGTATGCTTTTACCGAGTCATCTTTGAGGCCGGGTACGATATGATGATGATGCCCATAGAGGCGAATGTTTTAAAAAGTTTATGTATATATATTATGCATTTCATATCATAGCCCCTAGAGGCACTCAGATGTTATAGGTTGTATCTCCTATATCTCTCTCTTTACATTACTGTTCTTGTTTATGCTTTCCTGCCTAACATACTCGGTACTTTATTCGTACTGACGTCCCTTTTGCCTGGGGACGCTGCGTTTCATGCCCGCAGGTCCCGATTGATAGCTTGACAGTCCTCCTAGTAGGCTATCAGCTCAGCGAAGGTGTTGGTGCACTCCACTTGCTCCGGAGTTGCCTATTTGGTCAGTATGCTTTGGATATATATTGATTGGTATGGCGGGGCCCTGTCCCGACCTTTATGATTTTATGTACTCTTAGAGGCTTGTAGACAGATATCAGGTGTATGGATACTTGTATGGCCTTGTCGGCCTATGTTTCGAGTTTACTAATGGTCATGTCGGCCTTATAGGCCCGTATGTCACATATATAAGTTTGTATATCATGTTGGGTCTTCATATGTTGAGTATTCCCTTATGTTTTATTCTTGTTATCTCATGACGGGTTTTCTGGCTCATTTACTCATGATAATATGATAAGAAAGATATGTTGCGTTGGTACTCGGTTGAGTAAGGCACTGGGTACCCGTCGTGGCCCTTCGGTTTGGGTCGTGATAGAAGTGGTATCAGAGCAGTTCTATCCTAGGGAGTCTACAAGCCGTGTCTAGTAGAGTCTTGTTTATGGGTGTGTTGTGCACCACACTTATAAGTAGGAGGCTACAGGGCATTTAGGTCTGTCGCTCTTTCTTCTTACTCTAGATCGTACAGTAGAGCTCAGTTGTAAGAATTCAAACTCCTAAATTCGACTTTAGTCGTAATACAACGATATCTACATCCACAAAGACAGTTGGTAAGAGATTGCATGTGGATGTGGAAGAGTTGAGTCAGAGGAACTCGATTTCACATCATGCTTATGATGAGTAAATATGAGGTCTTCAACAGATCATGTGTGTACTAAGATGTGTATGCTTCTTAATAAGGAGCCTTAAGGCACGGATATCTATTCACGAATATGGTGAAAATCTATGAGGAATTCAGAAGCTAGATACAAGTTTTAACAAGTAAAAGAAGTAAGGTGAAGAGGGGTACGAGGCACCCAGATAATGAAGATTATCAATATTTTCAAATCAGGCAGAGAAATATAAGCATTTTGGTACCTTCATCAATGACAGAGGTAAGTACAATTGGCCACACCCATCTCAGTTATGTTCTATGGGAGCTAACAGATATTATTTAAGAGAAAGATGGGATATCAGGATCCAGTTGGAGTTAGAGTAACCCAAAAATTGTGGATAGGTTGTTATCATTAACTAACGTTTCCGAAAGATGGTGCAAATGTGGTAATAGATCTCCTTCTAAGACACCCAGATGGTGAACTCTAGAGTAGTACAATCAGATACGAATACTGGAATATTCAAAAATTTCAGAAGATAGGCAGTGGGATCCTAGAAGGGACAAATATTTACCTTAGTATGACTCTAGCCCCGAGTAAAAAAAAAAGAATGTTAGGCATTTCAAAGAGCCAGTAAGATGAATCTAGGGGAACTTAAAGGGAAAGAACTTTTTGTTGAAGTTTTCAGAATAAAGTAATAGACAAAAAAATATTATCCGGAGAATAAGAAGAAAATAAATGAAGCATCATGAGTAAGATGTGATATAGGGGTGATAACAGTAAATCAAAATATGACACGATGACAGAGTCTATAGTCAAGTGAAGGAAAATACAAGAGGTGACAAGCCTTAAGGCAATAAAAGAGTATAAGCCATAAAGTCATATCCTTATTTCGAGAAATGAGTTGGTGACTTCAACGTGATTACCAGGAGGAAAGGTTAGACTCCAGAGTAATAAAAATCAGTATGGGCTGGTGAACAAGATAAAACCGAACATGAATTAGGGACCGGAGGATTTGATAATGGTCGACATCGTGAGAATTTCAAATATCGTACTCCAATAATAATAGAATAGACAACAGACGAATAACTTTAAAGGCCATTTAGGAAGTCGCTTACCTAAAGCAAGCACTCTGAGCAGAGTTAATCTTAAGGGACTAAGTGTGCCAGTTACCGTAGGTGTCACCTTCGTGCGTAAGAAATTTAGTTATCCCTGGTACAGAAGGTTACCATAAGGTGATTAAGGTTCATTGATAATGTGAAAAGACGCCGAATATGAAAAGGTAAAACAAGTATAGGTAGATCGTCGTAGTACTAAATCTTAGTACTCCCCTGAAGGGGGGAATATGGTGTGATATGGTATTAAGTCGGAGTTAAGCGGTTCAGTTAACTATGGAATGGTAAAGGAAGAATGTGGTAAAAAGGAGAAAGGGATGATGTTGCATTTATTCAGTTCCTGCAGATATGTTGTGACTCCAAAACATTATACAAGCACGATACCGGAGAGAGGCAGTAAAAGTTCCGGCCAGGATGTTATTGATAAATAAGTGTGAATGGACACTTGATACATCAGGAGCTAGTGGCGAGAGATAAGTTAAGACAAAGGATATATATATATATATATATATGAGAATGGACCAACGAGTAATTAGTAGTTGATTCAGGAAGAGCCCAGTTATGGCTAGACAAGAGGTCACAAATAAATCAATAGATCATGCAAGATAAATGTAGTGAACTGCATCATAGTGAACTCAGTCTCGCAGATACGAGATCGCAATCATTTGAAAAATTTCAGATAGGAGTTGAGGCAATTAAAGGTACCATTTTTAAGGTTTATAAAAATAAGAGAGAGTGCCACTAAGGAGACAATAAAAATTTGAGCTTTAAAGTAACCCTACGAGCACAAAGGCATAAATTTATGTAACTAAGGATTATTATAGGCAAGTAAGAATAACGAAAATTACCTTCGGGTGTATGATATATCAAGCTCGCAACTATACAAGAGCCAGAAGGTCTCCCTAAGTACTACAATGAAAGACTAGCTGAGGAAATAAGGAAGAAGGTTTTCACCTAAGCATAGTGAGCTAAAGAGTAAATAATCCTATAACAGCAGTCTCACTACAATATTGTATACACTCCATAAGAAAGTGGCACCTATCATGGCTAATGAATAGTAAAAAAAAAGCCATCAAAGGTGATGTTTGAGATCTATCTCATATGAGGTACAGGAAATTATAGTATTCGTGGGCAAAATGACAAGCCAAGTATTCATGCAACAAGTGATAGAACGACCAGCAAAAGTAATTGCTTACATTTAAGGACAACTGAGAAGGCACGAAAGGAAATTTATGGTGCTAGCAAGTTAAAGGAAGGTTGCGAGTAGTATAAATAGATCGGTGTAGGTCCTAAGGTAAAGTATTGTAGAGCAACAAGGTTTTAGGTTGATAGGAGTAAGGATATGAAAAGGTGAGTGAGAAGGTGACGAGAATATGTATGTCCTCGGGATTAAACCCATCAAAATAAGGGAGCTGATGATTTCCATATGTAATAAAAAGCTCGGTACAGCCTGAATGAACACAGAGGAGTCTGAGACTAGGTGCATTTAGAAGAGATGGAATGCTTCCCTGGCAGTAGAATAAGGGTCTAATTGTGATAGATAAGAGGATGATACTTAGGCCTTTGATTGAGTAATGATTTAACGAGAAAGGGATTTCATTAATTGCACGGGATTAGAATACCCCCATAAGATGAATCGCGTTGGGATGCAATGAAATACAGTTATTGAAGTATAGTATTATCCCTAGGTGGATCAGGAAAATCACTTCATATGTTCCCCGATAAGATGTGAGCCCTAGTGACAGTGTATTACGTAAGAGGTTGCAAGTTATCAGTGATAGATTATAGATCAACATTAAGGTGAATAAACAATAGATGGGTACAAGTTCCAAAGTACGAGATGACATTTGTTTGTTATTCTTAGATGAATAATAATGAGGAAGCACTAAAGGACTTAGATTTATAAATATAGGATAAGCAGCGAGAGAGTAACCTGGAGTTGGGTAGCAAACCTCGGTAATAATAAACCGAAGTAAATTTTATGGTATAGTATAACCAACCTAGATGTAGTAAATCCATAAGGATAGATATACAAGGCTATGAAACAAGAGATAGAAATAGTCTTAAGTTCGATAAAGTACCAAGAGAAAGATATCAGTACACCTATAGATGCCTAGAGGGACAACTTGTCATAATTCTGTATATGTTCATAAAGTGAGGCTTAGAGATTGGCTAAAAGATGGAGGAAAAAGAGAATATGAGTCGCTAGGCGCTCATACAAGGACACAGTCGTACATACTGCATGACATAAGGTATCAAATGTTACGATGTTGGAAGAATTCCAACCACATGTCATGGTGTGACAAAGAGGCCTAAAAGGGGGGAATGCCCAAGCGTTTGGATTTATTCACAAAACAGTTGCTTAGATGGAAAGATGAGCATTAAAGTATTCGTAAGAGCCATAGTTTATGAAACTGATAAGCGCATCAGTCAACATTCGAGGAGGAATGTTCCAAAGGAGGGAATGATGTTACACCCCAAGTTTTCATACGTGAGAGTACGTCGTAAGTCATATAGGTAAGCTCGGAAATGAGATTATATTTGGAAAAAAAAAGTAAGTTAATCATGTTACCTTGGAAGTTACAAATATTTAAGATCATGAATAACGAGTACCAAGAGGGTTGGAAATCTTAGAAGCTAAACCAATTGAAGAAAGTAAGTTTCGTCAAAAGTCGACAAGTTTGGAATGTTATAACATGTACTTTGGGGTGAGACTAGGGTTATTAACATGATAAGGAGGTTATTCTATGAGTTATTTTAGTCGTATGATATTCATTTTCTACATTTTGAAGGCAAGCAAGTTGTGGAACAAGAGTTGGCAAAGGTCATCACAAGTTACATTCATAAATTTGCTGAAATTTAGGTCAAATGTATCTGAGAATTTCTCCAAATATACTTGGAATCATGGGGTGTTCTACCTACAAAATTGAAGGTCTACGAATCTACTTTCTAACTCATTAAACCGTTTGTCAATACGACATCGTAGTAGAGAGATATTCGTGTTTTCGAGAGACCGCGCAAGCAGCTCCCAATGGGACCCACTTAGGCGGTGGTTGACCTACTTCAATTTATAAACGATTTGGACGCCTATTTTTGCTCATTTTTCAACTAAAATTCGTCTCCAAACTTCTCCTAACCCTCCTAAACATATACCACAAGGGTTTGAAGTGATTCCAAAGTGATTACACCATATTTCAACATCAAAACTTAGTTCTAGTGAAGAACAACACCTCTTTGAGGTTGTGTTGTCATTGAGGATTGTTGTGGGATGTATTTGGATGAAATTCCAAGTTGTTGCTGCTGTCTAAGGTGAGTATAACAGCCTACTAATTGTGCTTAATCTTTCTTGTATGTTGGTTAAGTTGTTAGGATGATAAACTACAAGATAATACTTGGGTTAGCTTAAGTCACTTCTATGGTGTTGTATTGCTATTGAGGGTTGTTGTAAACTGAATATAACTTGGATTTTGACTTGAAGTTACTGTATGAGGTATTTATATTGTGTTCTTACTTGTGCTTAAGGTTATCTTGATGTTTATTAAGTTAAATGGATGGGCTAGACATGAACTAGTGAATAAAGTTGCTAGTTGGGGATAGTTGAAGTTGTGGATTATTTTCGTTGTTATAAATATATGGTATAAGGATGGAATCATTGATTAATGACTTCATTATCATGTTAATGATACTTTTATGTTGAAGTAAGAAGTCTATAAGGATTGATAAGGGGTATACGGATTCCAATCGGAGCTTGCCGCTCGTCGTAATGTAGTTGTGACTTGTTGTTGTTATATGGTGTCTTGATATTGATAATTATGTATTGATGGATTGCTCTGGTCATTGTTGTTTGTATATGGTATTGGAGGAGGTCCTTGTTACAAGGGAGATGTTGCCAAAATTTACGTAAATGAGCTACTAGCTTAAGTTATAGACTTAGCCTTTGCTCAGCACTGATTTTGAATCTCCTTATACTATGATAGATTGAGTTGACTTGTTTGAAGAGTTGCTTGGAAGTGATTAAGGACTCAACGGGTTTAAGGTATGTTAAGGCACTTAATTCTTTCTTTTGGCATGATCTAACGTGACATGAACATAAACGGTACGCTAATTCATAACGGATCTACTCCTAGAAACTAAGGTTGTCCATGTTGTTCTTTCCTTATAAAGTTATTCTAAACACGTGTGTATGATCCTTAAATCCCACTAAGGTTCATATCGATGGTAGGGGCATCGATGTCCATAATGTTAATCGAAGGTGCAATGACCTTACATCACTCCGAAAGGGTTAGAACGTGATTCCATGAGTCGAGCATGCATTATATATATATATATATATGTATCTATTTTACTCTACCGAGCCGCGCTATAGTCGGCCGGGTATGGCACCTATTGTGCAACCACTGATCAGTTCGGTTTACCGAGCTCCACATGGCCGGGTACGATTCTACCGAACCTTATGATGATCGGGTACGCTTTTACCGAGTCCTCTTTGAGGTCGGGTACGATATGATGATGATGCCCACAGAGGCGAATGTTTTAAAAAGTTTATGTATATATATTATGCATTTCATATCATAGCCCCTAGAGGCACTCAGATGTTACAGGTTGTATCTCCTCTATCTCTCTCTTTACATTACTGTTCTTGTTTATGCTTTCCTGCCTAACATACTCGGTACTTTATTCGTACTGACGTCCCTTTTGCCTGGGGACGCTGCATTTCATGCCCGCAGGTCCCGATTGATAGGTTGACAGTCCTCCTAGTAGGCTATCAGCTCAGCGAAGGTGTTGGTGCACTCCACTTGCTCCGGAGTTGCCTATTTGGTCAGTATGCTTTGGATATGTATTGATTGATATGGCGGGGCCCTGTCCCGACCTTTATGATTTTATGTACTCTTAGAGGCTTGTAGACAGATATCAGGTGTATGGATATTTGTATGGCCTTGTCGGCCTATGTTTCGAGTTTACTAATGGTCATGTCGGCCTTATAGGCCCGTATGTCACATATATAAGTTTGTATATCATGTTGGGTCTTCATATGTTGAGTATTCCCTTATGTTTTATTCTTGTTATCTCATAACGGGTTTTCTGGCTCATTTACTCATGATAATATGATAAGAAAGATATGTTGCGTTGGTACTCGGTTGAGTAAGGCACCGGGTGCCCGTCGTGGCCCTTCAGTTTGGGTCGTGACAATGAGAGACGGGGGAATCAGCCTCCAAGTGATATTCGAGATGCTGCAAGCTCAACAGATCTCCATCACTCAACTTCAAAGTTAGAATAAGACTCCGAGTGTAGCTGAACCTGAAAACACTCGGCGTGTTGAACCAGCACCAGAGAGGTTGAATGGAAATAACTCGGGGACTGACCCCACCATTACGAGGATGCTCGAAGAGCTCACCAAGAGAATTGAGTCCGGAAAAAAGAAGATTAAGGACAATGATAAAAATATGGAGACTTATAACTCCTGCGTTGACCAGATACCGGGGGAACCTCCAGTTTTGAAAGGTTTAGATGCAAAAAAGTTCATGCAAAAACTATTCCCTCATAGCGCGGCTCCGATGCCCATTCCTAAAAAGTTTCGCATGCCCGATATACCCAAATATAACGGGACGACCGACCATAAGGAGCATATTACTTCATACACTTGTGGGATCAACGGAAATGACTTGAATGACGATGAAATCGAATCAGTTTTGTTGAAAAAGTTTGCAGAAACACTGTCAAAAGGAGCTATGATTTGGTGAATAAATCAAATTGCCACCTAACTCTATTGATTTGTTTGCTATGTTAGCAGACGCCTTTGTGAAAGCACACGTTGGGGTCATAAAGGTGGCAACGAGGAAATCGGACATCTTCAAGATAAAACAAAGGAACGATGAGATGTTGAGGGAGTTCGTGTCTAGGTTACAGATGGAGCGAATGGAATTACCACCAGTCTCAGATGACTGGGTAGTACAAGCTTTTATGCAGGGTTTGATTGAAAAGAGCTCGATTGCATCTCGATAATTAAAGTAGAATCTGATCGAGTATCCAGTTGTGACGTGGTCAGATGTGCACAACCGTTATCAATCCAAAATCAAGGTTAAGGATGACCAGTTGGGAGCCCCTTCGGATTCAGTACATCCTAGTAGATTGGCAGCCAAGCCCCCGAGGGATACAGACAGGGAATCAAGATCAAACAGGGAATGGTATCAGACATATATCAATCAGAGAAATAATGGTTCAGGTTGTAACGCTCTTCGGAATGATCGGAGAAATGATCGAGGTCAAAGTTCTTGGGGACTCACGAGTAAGAGTGGGTTCGATAAGCATACCGACCCCGTGGAGGCACCTTGATTGTCGTAGTATAACTTCAGCGTAGATGCGTCGGGGATTGTGTCAGCTATTGGAAGAATCAAAGACACCAGGTGGCCCAGACCCATACAAACCGATCTTCTCAAAGGAACCCAAACTTGATGTGCAAGTATCATGGCATACATGGTCATAGAACCGAAGATTGCAGGCAGCTAAGAGAGGAGGTAGCTCGGTTGTTCAACGAGGGCCACCTTCGAGAGTTTCTAAGTGATCGGGCTAAGAATCACTTCAGGGAGAGAGATGCAAGAAAAATTGAGCAAGAGGAACCGCAACATGTAATCCACATGATTGTTAGCGGTGTCGATGTCCCACAAGGACTTGTGTTCAAACGCACCAAGGTGTCAATCACTAGAGAAAAACTGACTCGGAGCTATGTGCCCGAGGACGCCCTATCATTCTATAATGAAGAAGCAGAAGGCATATCTCAGCCTCACAATGACACCCTGGTAATTTCTATCCTTTTAAATAAAGTTCAAGTTAAATGTGTTCTAGTGGATCCATGTAGCTCAGCAAACATAACCAGATCGAGGGTCATAGAACAGCTCAGCCTACAGGATCAGATTATACCTGCATCCCGGGTCCTAAACGGCTTTAACATGGCAAGAAAAACAACAAAGGGAGAGATAATCCTACAAGTAAACGTAGCAGGGACCATATAGGATACAAAATTCCATGTCATCGAAGGCGATATGAGGTATAATACACTCCTCGGAAGACTATGGATACACAACATGAGGGCGGTACCTTCAACTTTTCATCAAATGATGAAATTCCCAATGGAGGATGGTGTGAATATGGTCTAGGGAGAGCAACATGCTGAAAAAGAGATGTTTGTAGTCGACGAAGTGACGCCGATACCAGAGCCTTCAACCTCGGAAAAGTCAAGCACCAAAGGTAAGCAAGCGGCCAAATAGCAATCACCGCCTCCAGTCTCAGCGGAATCAGAGCAACAGGTGATCGAAAATGAAGAAAAGGATTTCCTTACTCCTCGAACTTTCGTCGTTACCAAAGAGTTCGATGCAACCAAGTCAACAGTCGAGGAATTGGAGAAGGTCATACTGATTGAATACTTGCCCGAGAAAAAGGTATACATGGGAACGGGATTAACCCCTGAACTCAGGGAAAAACTCATTCAATTACTTATTGATAATATGGATTGCTTTGCTTGGTCCCATTTAGATATGACAGGGATCCCACCGGAAATAACTACACACCGGCTTAGCCTCGACCCCAGGTTCAAACCGGTGAAGCAAAAAAGGAGGCCTCAGTCTAAGGTGAAGCATGCATTCATAAAGGACGAGGTAACCAAACTTCTTAAAATAAGGTCTATTCGGGAGGTAAAATACCCTGAATGGTTAGCCAACGTAGTTGTAGTTCTTAAAAAGGGAAATAAACTTAGAATGTGCATAGATTACAAGTATTTGAACAAATCATGCCCGGAAGATTCTTTCCCACTGTCCAACATCGATCGTATGATCGACGCCACAGCCGGCCACGAGATCCTAACTTTTCTCGATGCCTACTCCGGGTACAATCAGATTCAGATTAACCCGGATGACCAGGAAAAGACTTCATTTATTACTAAATTTGGAACTTATTGTTACAACATAATGCTCTTCGGGATAAAAAAATGTAGGAGCTACATACCAACGCCTAGTTAACAAAATGTTCGAAGAACAAATAGGTAAAACAATGGAAGTTTACATTGATGATATGTTGCTTAAGTCGATGCGCATAGAGGACCATTTAGCTTATTTGAAAGAAACATTCAAAATCTTGAGGAAATACAACATGAAGCTTAACACGGAGAAATGTGCCTTCGGAGTCGGCTCGGGTAAGTTCCTCGGCGTCATGGTGTCGAATCGGGGCATCAAAATTAACCCCGATAAGATCAAGGCCATTGAGGATATCACAATCGTGGATAGTGTGAAGGTCGTGCAAAGGATAACAAGTCGAATAGCTGCTTTGGGTTGATTCATTTCGAGGTCATCAGATCGAAGTCACCGGTTCTTTTCCTTGCTAAAAAAGAAAAAGGATTTCGTATAAACCCTGGAATGCCAACATGCCTTGAAAGAACTGAAGTGATACTTATCGAGCCCGCCTTTGCTTCACACCCCGATGGTAGATGAAAAACTTTACCTATAGTTGGTAGTATTTGAGATAACAGTAAGTGGGGTACTAGTTCGAGAAGAGCAAGGTATGCAATTCCCTATTTATTATGTAAGCCGAACTCTAGGAGATGCGGAAACTAGATACCCTCACTTAGAAAAATTAGTACTTGCATTGATAAGCGCATCTAAAAAGCTAAAGACATATTTTCAATGTCATCCCATATGTGTGTTAACCACTTACCCCCTTCGAAATGTTTTGCATAAGCCCGAGTTGTCGGGTCGGCTGGCCAAAAGGGCCATCGAACTTAGCGGGTATGATATCAAATATCAACCCCGAATGGCCATCAAGTATCAAATCCTAGCTAACTTTGTGGCCGATTTTATGCCGACCCTCGTACCCGAAGTGAAGAAAGAACTCTTGCTAAGTTCGGGTACATCATCGGGGGTATGGACCCTTTTCACGGACGGTGCCTCGAATGTGAAAGTGTTCGGGCTTGGCATTGTCTTAAAGCCACCTACGGGTAGTACCATTAGACAATCCATCAAAACTTCTAGGTTGACTAATAATGAGGCCGAGTATGAGTCCATGATTGCAGGTCTCGAGCTAGCCAAGAGCTTGGGAGCAGAAGTCATTGATGCCAAGTGTGATTCACTGTTGGTGGTAAACCAAGTAAACAAAAGTTTTGAAGTTCAAGAGGATATGATGCAACGATACTTAGATAAACTACAAGTAACATTGCATCGCTTCAAGGAAAGGACTATGGATTATGTGCCTCAAGAGCAAAATAGTGAGGTTGATGCACTTGCTAATTTGGGATCCTCGGTTGAAGAAGATGATATCTTCCTAAGGACTGTCGTCCAGTTATCGAGGTCTGTGGTCGAAGAGGGTCATGCCGAGATAAATTCAACAAGTTTGACTTGGGATTGGAGGAATAAATACATCGATTATTTGAAAGATGGAAAACTCCCATTGAACCATAAAGAATTGAGGGCCCTACGAACCAAGTCTGCTAGGTTTGCATTAGACAAAGGCAGAACATTGTACAGGAGAACGTTCGATGGGCCATTGATGGTATGTTTAGGGCCGAGGGACACCGATTATGTTCTATGAGAAATCCATGAAGGTACTTGTGCAAATCACTCCGGCGTCGAGTCTTTGATTCGTAAAATTATCAGAGCAGGGTATTATTGGGATAGCATGGAAAAAAATACCAAGGAATTTGTCAAAAAATGTAATAAATCCCAACAATTTGCACCGATGATCCATCAGCCCAGAGAACAGCTCCATTCGGTCCTGTCCCCGTGGTCTTTCATGAAATGGGGAATGGACATAGTCGACCATCTACCAAAGGCCCCTGGTAAAGCTAAATTTATTTTGTTTATGACTGATTATTTTTTTAAATGGGTGGAAGCACAGCACTTTGAGAAGGTGAGAGAAAAAGAAGTTATTGACTTCATCTGGGACCATATCATATGCTGGTTCGGGATACCTGCCGAGATAGTATGTGACAATGGAAAATAATTCACCGGAAGCAAGGTGATGGAGTTTCTCGAAGCACATAAAATAAAGAGGATTTATCGATGTCATACCACCCAACTAGAAATGGACAGGCCGAGTCCAAAAACAAAACTATAATTCAAAATCTAAAGAAAAGGTTGGACGATGCGAAGGGAAAATGGAGAGAAGTTCTACCCGAGGTCCTTTGGGCATATCGAACAACATCAAAGTCCAGCACATGGGCTACTCCATTCTCTTTAGTTTATGGCTTTGAGGCCCTCATCCATGTCGAGGTCGGAGAACCCAGTGCCAGGTTTCGACATGCATTGGAAGAGTCAAATCACGAGGCTATGAATGCTAGCCTCGAGTTATTAGATGAGAAGCGAGAAGCAGCGCTTGTTTGGATGGTCGCGCAGAAGCAAAGGATCGAAAGATATTACAATAGAAGGACCAACCTTCGACACTTTGGAATCGAGGACTTAGTTCTATGAAAAGTCAGCCTCAATACTCGAGACCCGAATGAAGGGAAGCTAGGCCTAAATTGGGAAGGACCGTACCGAGTCCTTGGAGTTGTCGATAAAGGATCTTACAAACTAAGCACAAGGGAAGGTGAACAACTGCCGAACAATTGGAACATATCGTCTCTCAAACGATACAATTGCTAAGGTTTGAATGTATCTTTCTTGCCCATTTGAATTTGAAACTAACTCATTGCAGATGTTCGATCAAAGCTATCAAAGGCACATTTTTACACAAAGTCCTTAGGTTTCAATATATGCGTTGCACTCTTTTTCGCTTTGATCAGATTTTGTCCCATATGGGTTTTACCGGCGAGGTTTTTAACGAAGCAACAACTATGTGCTACCTAAGGAGAACTCAATAGTATCTAAGGCTTCTTTTCAATCAACCTCGAATACTGGGGGGCATCACCTCGGAGGTCATATTTTCGAGGAAAATACTTCACGCCTAAGAGGGCCTCGATAGGAGAACTTTGTAATGGGCCAAACGGTTAGATGAACCATGTCTATATAAAATAGTCGAGCCCCGATGACAAAACATGTACGCATGTATCAATTATTTGAAGAAGCATTCTGTTTATATCAAAAACACTTTGTGTCTCAAAGAAGTCTACTATTATACGAGCTCTACACTTATAATCCTAGGGGAAACGGCTCAAGAGCTAGAACACAAATGCACCCCCGAATACTCGGGGACTGTCATCGATAGTCAATGCACCCGAGTCATCAAAACTCGAATTCATAAGACGTCAAAGAGGCATCCCCTCGATATAAAGGCCAAGGCCAACATACTCGAGGACTAACCTTCCGAATAAGTTCAAAAGGTTATCGGGAAACAAGTCCAAAAGACATACCCAAAGGTTGCGGCCATATTAAAGACTACGGTCATATAAAAAGGCTACAGCCAAAATAATGCGGCTTCGAGACGTCCGACTTCCGCCATAAAATAAAGGCCTTCAAACACTTTGAAAAAACCAGTTAAATCAGGCTACCCTCAGCAAAAGAAAATAACAAAGGGGCTTCGATAAAGTCAGCCCTTGATAATTTAAAAGCTTCGATAACATCAGCCTTCGAAAAAACCTCAAGAGGTATTCAATTATTATTACACAAATGAGTTATAAATGAGGTTCCAATCGATCGAACCTTCGAAAAACCCAACGGGTACAAAAAAACACATGCTAAGGCATATAAAAATTTTCACTAAGTCTTTTAGCTGAAAAGAGTGAAAAATTATAGCCACTTTAGAGGCCGAATCGGACCAACTTAAAGAGCCTAAGGGCCAACCCCAAAGAGCCTAAGGGCCGATATAAAAAGAGCCTAAGGGCCAAAATATATAGGGTTCGAGACTTTGCTCTCACTCAACTCGAACTCAAGAGTCCCGACATCCCGAGCTCGCATCAAATCAATTTGAGCTTAGCTCGAGGATTAACTAAAACCGTAAGAGGTATTATGTTGGTCAATAAAAAACCTAAGGGTTTATTATGTTCTGAGTCTGGTATTCGGACTGATCATTAGAGTTATACCATAAAATATTTTACAGATGTAGACGAAACGAAATTCAACCCAAATTGAAGATAAAGCAAAGAGTTTCTGTATATTCATAAGAGATGTTTTACAAAGTACATTTACAACTCCCACGAGGGGCCCTTACACAAAACGAAAAGGAGAACCTAATCTATTTTGGGGTTACATCCCCGGAAGTAACATCCTTAGGAACTGCACCCTCAGCAGCTCTATCTTCGGGAACCTCCTCTTCCTCAGGGACACCTTCTTCACCTTCACCTTCCTCGGAGCCACTCGCAGCATCTTCATCATCAAAAGAAACAAGAAACCTGACATCGATTTCTAGAGCCTTTGCTTGGGCTATTTCTTCAGTAAGGTCAAATCCTCGAGCGTGTATTTCTTTGAGAGTCTCCCTCCGGGCTTGGCACTTGGCCAAATCATTACTCTATTTTTCTTGGTCGGAGGCCTCCCTCAGCTCCGCTTGAATAGCCTCGACATCCCTTAAGTGCACGACAATGGTCTTATCAGTCGTAGCCTTCATCTTCTCAACTTCAGCCTTGGCTTGTGCAGCTTCGGCCCGGGCTCTGGCAAGCTCTACCTCTAAATCTCAATTCTCTTGGCCTGGGCCAGAACCTTTACTTTAATGCCTCGGAGTTAAGTTTCAGCCGAGGTCAGATGGGCTATAATAGTTTCCTATCGGTAGCGAGTTGATCTATGTTCTCTTTCCATTGATGGCAGACAGTCTTAACTTGATCAACCTCGCCCCGGAGCTGCCCAATCATCTCCAACTTCTATTGCAGCTGAGACATCTAAGTGTTAGCCTCCAAAGTAAGGCCAAGAAGACTATACTCTATTAAAATCACAGTTACCTACTCATCTAGCTCGATCTCCTTTTTTCGAGCTTTGGCCAATTCAGCCCGAAGGTCCTTAAGCTCCTCCTCTTTTTGGCTACAAAGGAACCTCAGGGCCTTCTCTTTACCCAAAACCTTCCTGAGCTCGGCCTCACATTGGCTCAGCTCATCTCTAAATTTGACGATGGCCTATACATGAAATGAAGATATGTCAGTCAAAAGAAGGGAAGAAAACAATAAATTACAACATTAAAAGTTAGTATTTACCCGAAAGAGGATACGTTGAGCCTCTTCGAAGAGGGTGGATGCACCATTAAAGTCAACAGCATCGTCAACCCTAGTGAAACAGTCCTAGAAAGGGTCTTCTTCGAGGACCTTGCTCGGGTTGGGTGTTTGCAGAGCCCGAGCATCCTTTATTGTCTCCTCAGAGTAAGATGGTAGAGATGGTGAGTGACCCATTGTCACGGACCCGAGCTTCTCACTTGAGCTGCTCTAATTAGCTTCGGCCCTCTCAACACTTGTCCCCTCCGGCGTATTTGTTGAAGGAAGAGGTACGATCTCGATCTCGGGGGACTCGAGGTCTTTTCCTGAGTCTTTCTTCATAGTTCCTTCATCGAAAGGCAAGGTGTCAGGTTCGGAAGACTTGGCGGCCTCGACTAGTTTCCTAGTTTGGGTTACCAGCACTGATTCTTCACCTTCATTCTCTTCATCTTCTAGGTGTTGAATGGCTGAATCCAAGTCCACATGAATGAGTTTTCTCCTCGGCTTCTGAGTAGGGGTCGCCTCATCCTGGGTATCTTTGGGCTTCAAAGCCCTCTTTCTTTTGTGGTCTTTCCCCGATTTTGGAATCGGGGACTCGGTCCCTTCCCCGGGCGGGGATGGCCTCATTTCGAAGATATCTCCGATGTCTGCACAAATAAACATGAATGAGGTGACTTCACCAGTAAAAGAAAGGTACCAAAGCTTGGGAAGAGAACTTACCATGATGCTTGGCCTCCCATTTACCCCTCAGTAAATCGCGTTTGCGCTCATCATACGAGGAGGTGGCAGCTAACCTTTGGACCCATTCCTCGAGGTCAGGGACAACATGAGGCGCCCAAGCAACTGCTGCAGAAAAGATAAAAATATTATGGAACACGGAAGTAGAATATGAAGTATTTGTTAAGGAACTTCACATACGATTAAAGTTCCATCAGTCGGGGAACGTCATTCTGTCCCTGGGGATGACATCTGAAATCCTTACTTTGATGAACCGGCTCATCCAGCCTCGATCATTGTCCTCATCGTTACTAGCAAAGAAGGCCTTCTTTGTTCGACGTTGCAGCTTGATGAGCCCTCGAAACAGCTGGGTCTGATATAGCCGAATAAGATGGTTGAGGGTAAATTCCAACCCCTCGGCCTTTCCAAAAAACTAGCGCAGCATGATCACGATGCGCCAAAAGGAAGGATGGACCTGGCCAAGGATGACCTCGTATGTTTTGCAGAAGTCGATCACTACCAGATCAAGGGGACCCAGTGTGAAGGGATAAATGTAAACACTTAAAAACCCTCCACATGGGTAGTGATGCTCTCCTCGGGGCCTGGGATATGGACCACGACCTCGTCTCCCCAGTAACAATCCTTCTTCATGGCTTTGAGGTATTTCTTAGATATCGAACTGATGTATCATGATACATGTTCGCATCGGCCTGGGATATTAGGAGGATTTTCAATATTGAAGTCCTTTTTAATCACACAAGGGCCGGGGTGATTTTGTGAAGAGCCGGCGGTGCCACCGATTTGGCTGGCCGGGAAGTAGAAAAAGACGATGCTTTCTCTTTTTTGGGAACTTTTTTGGAAGTTTTAGCCATAAGTTTAACCTAAAAAGTATAGACGGTAGCAGAGTGTGGTGTTTTGCGAGAACTTGGCATTTTCTGGTGTATTTAAGAGGCGGTGGAAACGGATGATGAGAGAAAGAGACGAAGAAGAGATATAATCAGAGTAAATATGATGAAGGAGTAAATTTTTCGATTCAAAGAAGTAGCCTCATATTTATAGATAAGCAACAACGGTTCGGCGGCACTAGTCGCCAACCATTACTGGCATGCATTTAAAGTTTTGGGGAAGCGAACCGACGGGACGTTTCGGTCACTTTGAGCACCCACGTTATGGGAATGATATCATTATTAGAGACTCCGGTGAATCGAGATTCAAATCATTTCTTATCGTCTTACTCTAAGAAACGCGGGGACTATCTGTATGCGGTCAAAATCATGTATGCCCGATTTTCCAGGATCGAGGGATCGCCTCTAGGCCCGAGTTCAGGTAAGGTCGAGTTCGAGCTCGATGGACCAGACTCGAGCTCGAAGACAGAGTGCAATGCCCGAAGATTGAAGCACGATGTATGCCGAAGCCGAGTATGCTCAACCCCAAAATAATGGTGTTATGGGTTTCTAACAGAATGAGCGAGATTCCTGCCACGCCCCCAAGATCATGGCGCAGATCCCGGAATAGAATTGTACATTTTCGTACTAGGCGGTTAGACAGTTGTACCAGTAATATTCTTTACTATAAATAGAAATGTACCTTATTTAGGGTTTCCCTATTATATAAAGGGGACCCCGATCATTTATAAACATCATCGAATGATTGGCAAGAATATACTCTCTACTTTTACATTAGTGTTCATCATAATTGTCCTTTCTCTTACTGTTCTTGCTTTATTGTTCTTGGTTCGTCTGGAGGTCACTAGGCTTGAGATCACCACTGCTGAGTAACATTGGTTTGATTCACTTATTTCTTTTATTTCTACTTCATACTTCTTGATTATTAATTGGTATTGAACTAAAACACATATCTTTTAACCCACAAATTAAATTTAATTGTTACTCGTATTTTCGAGGTAAATACAGTATACTATAGACTGCAGAGAGAGTTGCATTGGCATGAGACATTGGTTCTTGATTAAACTAATTCTCATGGCGATCCCATCTACATTGGTACTACAGTAGATAGGGTCGGCATGAGAAGTGTATCGGTATTCCTTTTACCACTATCTTTCTAAAAAATGAAGCCCCTTCTATTAGTCGTCTATAGAGATCTTTTCTATATATTTTGAACTGATCAAAATGCCCTTACTTCAAATGGCTGTTTGTAATAATTCATTAATCTTTTCTCATTCAGGGAGCAGGTGGTATTGTTATCAGAAAAACTGTTCAGATCCTACTTATTGGTATATATGATGAAACAATATCTCCCGGCAATAGTGCTCAGGTTGTTGAGAAGCTCGGAGATTATCTCGAAGAAAATGGTTATTAAGAAGATATATTTTTTAAAAATTATATATTATTACTACAACAACAACAACAACGACCCAGTATAATCCCACAAGTGGGGTCTGGGGAGGGTAATATGTACGCAGACCTTCCTCTACCCCAAAGGGTAGAGAGGCTGTTTCCAGGAGACCCTCGGCTCAAAAAAGCAACAGGAGCCGATATATTAGTACCATAAAAATGCATAATAAAATAACAGCAATATAAGAGATATGAAATACAGAATACGAAATACGAAATAGATGGCTGGTATAGTAAAACTAGCAGGTAAAGCCCTGCATCAATAGACGACCAATGACATTCTTAGTCTAACTCCTAACTGGCTAGTCTCACTCTATTGTGTTGTAGAAATATTCACAACTTTCCCCTAACCTACAACCTTAATGCTCGACCTACATACTTCCATGTTAAGGGTCATGTCCTCAATAATCCTAAGTCGCGTCATGTCATGTCTGATCACCTCTCCCCAATACTTCTTAGGTCGCTCTCTACCTCTCCGCGTGCCCACTACAGCCAGTCGCTCACACCTCCTCACCGGTGCATCAGTGCTCCTCCTCTGAATGTGCCCGAACCATCTGAGTCTTACTTCCCGCATCTTGTCCTCCATGGGGGCCACGCCCACCTTCTCTCGAATATCTTCATTCCTAATCTTATCCATCCTTGTATGCCCGCACATCCACCTCAACATCCTCATCTCTGCTACTTTCATCTTCTGGATGTGTGAGTTCTTTACCGGCCAACATTCAGTTCCATATAACATTGCAGGCCTAACCAATTTCTATTATTACTATTATTTCAATTTCTTACACCAAGCCGTGATTATTCTAAGTTTAATTAAATTAAATAGTAGATTATAAGATCAACGATGTAAAATTGGATACATTGGACAATGATATACAATCACTATTCCTGACTTGCCAGTAGATAATTTTGGCAAAACAGCTGGTAGAAATATAAGGCGAAATACATAGACAGAAGTCATTTTTCTTATTTTTATACTACTAAAAAAAATTGAAATTAGCTACGAATAAATTCTGTAGGTAAACAGAAAAATTCATCGCGAGTCCTACTTAGCGACATATTATCAAAAAATTCATTAAACTACTATACGAGCGATTTAGCAACAGATTAGCGACGTAACCTGAGCACTCATAAATCTTGAGTGAAAATAGTGAAGGTAATATTTATATGGAGGGTATGACGATAAAAAATGTCTATCTGGTCAAAAGGATAGTTAAAATGTCAATCTATCAATTTCACCAAATATCAAAAGTTTTTGAAGAGAATAACTCGCAAAATGAAATAAAAAATAAAACTTTTTCTAGTACTCAGATTGATTATCTATTCAAGTATGATTCATCAACACACCTTAAAAAGTCAGAATTTGCGCTAATTCAAACAATTTAGTAAAACGTTTGTATCAATTTCTACAAAGAAGTAAAAAAAAAAAAAAAAAAAAAAAAAAACTCACTTTTCTATGTTTAGTTGGGCTTATGGGGTTGAAATCTGTACGATCCAATGGACTTATCTAAAATGGGTTTTTGGTAGGGATTTTTTTATTTTTATACACTATTTGAAACTTTATTATCCTTAATGTCCATGTTTAGTTAATGGAATTTTTACCTTCATATACCATATATGAAACCTTATTATCCTCAATGTTTAAGGATTGTATTAATTACATTTCAGCATACCAAATTATCATTTATATACCACAATTCAAATTAAGGGTATAATTAATGCTTCATTTATATTAGGCGTTAATTTATGAGCGTATATTCTCCCATTTTCGTTTACCCGCCTCTCTCTCCTCCCACCCCCCACGTTTTACCTTCAGTTAATTCCCCCATTTTCATACCTTTAACATCAGCTACCCGCGATTTTCTTTTCCAGTTAATTTCACAAAATCCTATTTTGAAGTTGCATCTATTTTTTCAAGTCCCAAATCATGAAAAAAAAACAGCACTCCCAAAAAAAAAGCTTCAAAAGCTACATTAGCTGATATCCCATCCTTTGATTTGGGTGTTTTAACACCAAAATCACCACCCAAAAATGCAAAATCGAGACATGCAAGTGAACCTACTACTAGTATTTCATCTCCTAGACAAATCCGTGCGAAGATGAGAACCAAGCATTTGCACGATGTTGATGCTGGTGGAGGTGATAAACCAGTCGAGAAACAACTCAAACGAAAGGGCAAAGAGTTGTGTGTAGATGATATTTTGTTGAACATTCCCCTAAAATTCCATCTGTGAAAAAGCCCAAGGTCTCTCCTTCTTCATCAAAACCGAAAAAGAAGAAACCCTCCAAAAAAGTACCAAAATTGGTTCACAAAAAGATTTTGGTAAAGGTAAACACTAATTGTTTTTCTTTACAGTTTTTTAGTGTGATTTTGGTTGTAAAAATCTGTTGTTCAAGTGTTTTTTGGTAAAATGTGGAATTGTCCAAATTTTGTAGATTGTTTGTCTCAATTTTGTAGGTTAATTGTAATAGTGATTTTTAGACAGTGCATAAATGTAGTCATTTTGTAGTTATTTTGTAGTCTGCTGGATAAATTGTAGATAATGTATATTTTTTCACTTTTGTATGCTGCTACATTTACCTTTATACTAACTACAATTAATCTACATTTTGTGAGTTACTTGAACTAACTGTTATATTTTTGTAGTTATAGAGCTGTGGTTACCCTTTTCTTCCTTATTGTTTTGAGATAATGTTTACATGTGTAGATGTCCTGTATTGTGTTGTAGTTATAGGTGTGGGTAGGCTGTTCTTCTTTTAGTTATATTTTGTAGTTATCATGTAGTTATATGTAGATTACAGCTTCTTTTTTATGCTAGCTACTAATGTTCAATAATTTTTTATTTTCTGCAGAATGGCCATTACTTTGCACCACAAAATGTTGATTATGGTGTGCTTAGATTCCACAGTTTGTGTGATCCGAGCATACCTAGCCAAATAAAAGCTTTACTCTCTCCAAGTGCTTTAAAACTTTTTCAAAAAACTTGTTTTGGTTACTTACTTGGTCTCCCCACAATTAGTATGCAAAACCAAGCAATTCATCTTCTGATGAAGTATGAATTGTCAAAATCTACTGACTCATATTTTTCAGTACTATTGAAGGGTGAAAAATTGAATTTTTTCTTGAGAGAATTTGGGTTGATTACTGGTCTAAATTGTGTGAATAAGTTTTCAGACTATGGTTACACTTCCACTTATGTTAGTCATTTAATGACTACCTATTTTTCGAACAAACAAAGGGTTGAAAAGTGGCATTTGAAAAATGTAGTCACAAATAAAGCTTGGGCAAACGATGAGGATGCAGTGAGGTTGTGCATTCTTTATCTGTTGGAATTTTTTGTTTGTCCTTCTGATAAAGAACATGTGTCTTTCATAGACAAGTTTATGTTCTTTCTGATAGAGTTTGGTAAATTTGAGTCATACCCATGGGGTATCAAATCCTTCAAGCAGGTTATTGAATCTGTCTGACATCGTCTTAATCCCAATGTACATTCTTATCTGATACGGGGATGCTCATTAGCCTTGCAAGTGTGGCAATATGAGTGTTGCTCGCCTGTCAGTACAGAGCTTGCTACGAGGTGTTCTGAATCTATACCTCGCATTTTAAGATGGTCAGCTACAAAGGGCCAGATTTGGTTAACTGCAATTGAAGAGAAGATGATTAAGCCTTGGTGGCTTAAGGTGTATCTTTTCACTTTTGTATGATGCTACATTTACCTTCATAATAACTACAATTAAACTACATTTTTTATTTACTTGAACTAATTGTTATTTCCATCATTCAGTTCACAAGCATCACTGAATCGGGTGAAGAGATTGGAGTATTTAATCTGCCAGACAAGATTTAGTATGAAGATGCACATGGTGCTCAATCATCACAGGTTCCAATTGTTGTTTCTCCAACATTTGAACCCAAAGATACAGATTGTCAAGAGGACACTAAATCTGTGACTAGCAAGCTCGGGAAGTTGGAAAAGGCGATCGAGCAGGTAATATAAATAACTACAATATAAAAATATTTTTTGCTACAATTTAACTTGATTCCATAACAATTATTGTATGTTATACATTGTAGTTAATTTGTGGTATAATTCTATATTGAGCCATGTAGGTATTTCACAAATCTTTGTTAAATTGTAGTGGAACTGTAGCACTTTGAATAAGATTACCAACTAATTATATATTTAATTTTTGGTTGATGGAAAGTTAGCTGAATTTAGGAATGCTGTTTTTGAGGAACTCTCAAGCCTTCGACAGTTCATAGATGTTTCTGTGAAGAGTGTTATGAAGGTGATAAACAGGAGGTACGATGTGGACGAGTCAAAGGTAATAATTGACATATATTTTTGTAGTAAAACTAATTATGACATATGAATCAAATATACTCAAACATACCCAAAAATTGTAGTTTGCTGGTAGTTCAACCAAAAATAATGACCAACAATAAGGAGATAACAACCAGCAATTTCAGTTCAATATTGGTGATCAAGTGCATGCAAGCACAAGCAATACAGGTATTTATAGAATTCCTTCAGACATATCTACAAACTTCAAGACAACATTATCTAATTATTATAACCCCTTTTCACTATGTTTTGCAGTTGTTATTTCTCCGGAACATGTTCAAGCACATGTTGACTTATATCCTGATTTTCAAGAAGCAGTTGGGGCATATAAAGCAGGTATACTATCATACTTTCATTACAATAAGGTTACAATGCAAAAAATTTATAATTCACACTTTAACTAAAAATTCCCACATATATCTACAAATTCTCATTTTTTAAATTATTCATTCAAGCTGAAGTTTCAACAGAACATCTCCAAGCACATGTTGAGGAAGAACCAGAATTTGAAGGAGTAGCTGAGGCACAACAATCAGGTATAATATCAGAAGCTCATTATATTCACTTTATATCAACAATATTGTGCATAACTACATATTTAAACATTTATCTTCAGAAGCTGAAGTTTCTCCTGGGGGTGTGCCAGCAATGGTTGAGGAAGAACCAGGATTTCAGGAAGGAGCTGAGGTAGAAAAAGCAGGTATAGTATCATAATATACTTTTGAAGTAGTAAATTTTTGCTTATACAATTATACAATGTTGTTAAGTATGCTATTTTATATGTAACAGATATTGAAGATAACGTTCCACAATCGCCAATTCACGGTGTGACTGTGAATGAAGTTGTTCCTGAAGGTTCAGGCATTGACAAGAAAGGTCCGACATTGGATGACTTTGAGTTGCCAGACAACTTAACACAATTGGTCATGTATGGCGAGCCCATACCAGATGAAGCAACCCCTATTCATCTGGGTAGAACCAGGCAACCGGGGAAACATGCACGATCACCTTTCACACCTCTGTATAGTTCTGGAGGCAGCACCTTTGGTGGACCTAAATTTTTCTTCCTCAAGCACCTCTTCACAACTGTTATAGGTGAAAATGTAGATGCTGATTTGATAGAAAGGTTCACCAACTGGTTATACCTTCGTAGTGACAAAGTATCTAAGAGGTATGAATGCTTAATTTTACACGGTCATTTCACCATTTTTAAACTTTAAATATGTAATTCATTCTGTTATTTTTTTTATTTGATATTTTTTTGTTATTACAGGAGGAAAGAATACTTTTCCAAAAAGGATAACCAAATCAAGCCTTGGTTAGACTTTGGTTGTGAAAAGGTGGATAAGAAGGACTGGTTTTATGCCCTTGCTCACCCAGGACAAGTCATCAATAACACGGTAAGTATAAAGAATAGAATCCTTCACAATATGTGTTTTGTCTTCAGCTGTGTAGTGTAATTGTAGTTATATTGTAGTTTTGTCTTCAGCTGTGCAGTGTAATTGTAGTTATATTGTAGACAAGATATATAGGTTACTATGTTTTGTCTTCAGCTGTTGAATTTGTTCCTCTGTATAGTAGCTAAAGTGTAGCAATCTATTAGATTATTTGATTAGTTCAAATTGTAGTTTAAGTTGTAGCTGTTATGTAGATAATTGTGGTTATCTTATAGTAGACTTTATTTTATTTTGTATCTTATAGTAGACTTTATTTTATTTTGCAGCACATTGATGTTATTATGTATTTTTTGAGAAAAAGAGGCAAGTATGGCCCCAACAACGACACTAGGTTCACAACAACCGATTGCTTGTTCAGGACCAAGATTGAACGAAACTATGACAAGTTTAAAAGTTCTCCACCAGAACTTAAGTATTCAGTTGTTAAATCAGATGATGATGTTGTAGAATATATCCTTGGGTATAGACTTCTTGCTAATGTTGTCTGGGATGTAGTTGACTATGTCATCATGCCTGTGAACATTGTAGAGAATTTTTATTGGTTGTTGTTCGTTTTCGACATAGTGGACAGGCAACTTTTTGTTTATGATTCCATGGTGTCTTCAAACCGTCATAAAACTGTTGAATCATTGGTTGATAAGTTTTCAATCATTATCCCTCTGTATTTGTCTTGCACTGGTTTCTACGGGAAACGTAATGACATTGACTTCAAGACCACGAAGGCATACATTGAGAAACCAGTTACAGACCCTCTCAACATACAGTGGATGGTTGCGGAAATTCCACAGCAAAAGGAAGGATCACTGTAAAAAAGTTATTCTCCCTTTCTATATGTTTAATTATTTTATTTTAATCAATTGTTACATAATAAAAAAAATTATCTTATGCAGCGATTGTGGTGTATTTGTGGCGGCTTTTGCGGAGTATGTTAGCCTTGGAGATTTGGAAATCCCAAAAGAAGATCTTTCTGATATCGACCAACACCGTAGACGCTATGGAGCTCTACTATGGGACTATGCTACAAAGAAGCAAGAAGATGGGTCAATCAGTGAAAGTGAGGTTACAGGCAGGCTAGTAAAGAGGAAGGGTGCTCCTTCTAAAAATGAGAGGACTAGAGTACAGAGAAAGAAGAAATAGAGTCTTGTGTTCCTAGTTTAGTTGATGTCATTTTGTAGTTGAAGTGGAATACACTGTACGAAATATGTCATTTGGTTGTTTACAGCACTTTGTCTTCATTACATTAAACTCGAGTACTCTGATTTGCTAGAATACAATTTGCCTTTAATCTTTAAGTAATTTTTATGAAATACCTTAAAGCTCTAGGTAATTTCTGTATATAACTGTCATTTGTAATTAAGTTACACAACCAAAATATGAAATAAATACAGGAATCATATAAATAAATTATCCACAATTAATCTACAAATCATCTACAAATTACTAACAATACAACAATTCAAATACATTTAAACTACATTTTAACTACAAATCATCTACAAATTATTAACACGACTACAATTAGACTACATTTAAAGTACATTTTAACTACAATCTGGAAACAGTTTACATTGAATGAATTCTTCATTAATATTAGTTATTTTGTATATAGTAAATATTAAAGTTTAACTAAGCTATAAAAAAGACAAATTTAGATGCCTGACAGAATACATAAAATCATATTAAACGCAAATACACAAATTGTAGTATATTTCATAATCATCTTCAAAAACTTGAACGATTACACAAAAAATCAGATAATTTGAACTCACTAACATTTATTTTGAATAACTATTCCAACTACATGATATTCATTTCTTTTTGGGCGCATTCTTGCAAGTTCTTTTGTTATGCCCTTCACCTCCACAATTTCCACATGACACCTTGTACTTCTTTGACTTTATTTCATCAAATGTTTTATATCTTTCCTTGTGAGGTCTCCTTGGCTGCCTTTTATCTCCCGCCGGTGGCTTTACTACCTCATCCAAAATATACTGTGGCACATCCCATTTGCTTTCATCAGGAAGAGGATTTACTGGCATTTCATAGGTAAGCAGAAGGCTCTTCCTTGTATAATACGGAGAGCAGTAGTTTTCGTATGTTTCCTTCCTGTGCCTTAATGCTGCCAAAGCATGCGCACATGGAAGTTCATCAAGTTGGAATTTTCCGCAGCTACATTTCTTGGTTTCTAGACACATAATGTACCGCTTCACGCCATCTAACACAGTATGTAAATGATCTGTTGAAGCCCTCACCTACAATTGAAGAACAAACATTAATAATAATATATCAATCATTAAAAAGGATTATCCACAAATTACCTACAAATCAGCTATAAATACATTACAACTTATCTACAATCTACAATTACCCACAATTTGACTACAGTTTATCTACAATCTGAAAACAATGCATATTAAGCAATTTATTTTTTTTGCACAAAACAAACAGATCTTACCCTTAGTTTCTGAGATAATGTATTGTTTTCATCCAATTCTTTGTTGAATTTGTACCCAAGGTATGTGAAAGTACCCTTTGCCTTCAATAACTTCTCTTTCGTCCAACGTTTAAGAAGCGTCCTCATATACTCTAATAGATCATATATTGGCAGCTCTCTTGCCTCTTTTTCAACGACTCGGCAATGTTTGATGTCATAGTAAAAGTTCTATTCACCGTTGCATGTACTCGTCCATCTATGATAGCCAATATCATATAGGTAAGATTTCACACGCAGGTCTACCTCTTCAATCTTCAACATCCTTTCATTAAATTCATCCAGAGTGTATGACCGTGCTGTAGCAAAGTACAATTCATGTAATTGTAAATGTCCCTTCTTGAATTTGGACCTTATATTTGTCCAAATATGCCACATGCAAGAGTAGTGTGGCATGCCCGGATAGACAATTGATGTTGCCTTCAGTATACTCTCATTCTTATTTGAAACAACACACATTGAAGGTCTTTCACCATATGCCTTCTTGAATTGCTCAAAGAACCACCTCCAAGACGCGTCGTTTTCAGAATCAACCACAGCATATGCCAAGGGAAATATAGTACCTACATTTTTAATTCATAAAATATTAATTGGAAGCCCTGAAAAGGTATATAAAAATATAATTAAATAACAACTACAATATATATTCAGAATATAGACAATTTATCTACATTTTTTTCCTTTAGCTACAAAATAACTACAATATAACTACAATTTAACTACATTTTATAGACTGCCTACAAAATAACTACAAAATTATTACATTATTTACCTGCTGCATCTATGGTGTTTGTTGTAAGCATAATCCCCCTGTAGACTGACTTTAATAATGTCCCATCAACCACTACTACTGGCCTACAATGTTGCCAACCACTTATTGATGTACAAAGAGCAACAAATGCGTATAAGAAGCAATCATCTGCTGCCTTCTTCAATTTAACAACAGAACCAGGATAAGTCTCCTCAAGAATATAAAAATATTTGGGTAATTTGCTGTAGGAGTCAGACGGATTCCCTCTCAAAAACTGTAAAGCCTTTTCCTTGGCTCTCCATGCTTGCATGTAGCTTAGGTTCAGTCCATGTTCGGATAACATGTCAGTTTGTATGTCCTTTGGTGTGTAAACAGTATTAGGATCACAATACTTCGGAACGACCATGCTACCAACTACAAATGCAGTACGTTTGCGTTGTATGAATGTTTCGTCCAATACGGAGCATGTGTGTTGTCGGCTGAAACTCCTTATCTTGAACATTGCCGAATCATTAATTGACGTTGCCTTGAAGTGCCATTTACAGTTTTCAGCAACGCATATAAGCCAGTAGCTACAAAAAAATACAATATTTAATACAGGCTATAGATGTAGAAGCAACAAAAAAGACTGTTTTAACACAAATTCGTTAAAAACTACAATTAACTACAGTTTAACTACAATTAAACTACAATTTATAAAAACCACATATCTTCACTAAAACACTGATTTTGCTGATATATTATCCACAAATAACTACATACCTTCTATGACTAGATCTTTTTACTCTGAACTGGAACTTGTGCATCACTGAATAATTCTTCATTGCAGCAGCTACTGTTTGCTTGTCCTGATAAACTTGTCCTTCTTCAATATATGTTTGCGTAGATTCAGTTATTATTTCACTTTGATATTCCTCTATAGCTGGTGAGGATGGAAATTCAAGTAAGTTTAGGGATCCAGACGAACCTGCAAACAATAAATTCATAAATGTAGTTTCTATGTAGATAATTTTGAAAGCAACATTGCTTTATCCTTTTCAGTACTATGTGAGCTTTGTAGTTTAATTGTAGGTAATTGTAGTGCGTGTTTATTTGCTAAATTAATAAAAAATACAAAAATATGTCGCATTTTGCATGTAGGATTTAATTCTACAATTGTTAGTAATTAAATTTGTTTTACAAAAATTAAAAATTACAAAAATAGGCATCGTTTGCATTTTTAGCATTTAATGTCCAAATATACAATTTTATGCTTAATTATTACTTAATTGTGCGTTAATTGTTATTGGGAGTTAATTTGCGCTTTTATAACTTAATTTAATTCTTAATAATAGTTTAAGTATTTTTATAATTTAGTTTTAGAGAAATAAAAGAAGAAAAGAGAGCGAAAATATAAAGAAAGTCGGAATTGGGCCTCTTCTTCGATTTCAAGCCACAGGCCCAAAAAATGGCCCAATCTTCCCTACGACCCAGTCCATTTCGAACTGGGTCGACCCAGTCCATAACCCAACACCCTATTATCTTACAAACAACACAAAACAAAAAGAAAAAATGAAGAAAACCCTAAAAAAATGCTAACCCATCCGCCACCCCCCACTTTTGCTTCTTCTTCTCCAAGTTTCTCCAAAGGTCATCCATGGCTGCCCCCCCCCACAAACCCCAACCTGCAACGTCGACCACCCTCTCCCACGAACACCCCCTCACCCCGTCACTCACGCACACACGCACCAACAACTCCATAGTTGCCCTCCTCCATCAAGCTTCGTCATCGTCGAGTTTGAGCTCATCCATGGCTTCCCCTACTGCGTTCAGCTGCTTCTCCTTCTTGCTGCGTTCAGCTGCTACTTCTTCTTCGTGTTTTCGTCGTCATCCATGTTGTTGCTGCTTCTGTTTCAACCAAACGACCTCCGAACGCGACCGAACTGCTGCTGCTCGCGCAGCTGCGTTCAGCAACCTCACGTCCAAACACGCCTATCGCCGTTGCTTCTTCGTCATTACTGTCCCTTCCAGCTCGAACTGGTTTCAGCTGGGTTGATGTTGCCGCGTCCAGCTCCCTGCACGTTCACTGTTTTGCTTCGTCTTCCTCGTCTGATGTCGCGACTGCGTCTTCTCTTCGTCGTCGCGGCTGTCGCCGCTACTTCCTACGTCGTGCTGCTGCTGCTCGTCGCAGCAGGTGTTGGACGGACTGCTGCTGCTGCTCGTCGGGGCAGTAGCTGCGGAATGCTTCTACTTCTTCTTTGTCTTCGTCGTCCTTCGTTCGAGCTTTGGTCGAGGCTTGGACAGATTTGTTTACAATTGAAGTTCTTCGTTGATTCATCTCCGATTAGTTGTTTTTGAGTTTTATTTTGTCCATATTTCATTTTTATATTTCTCGAAGTTAAAATCGTTAAATATTTGATTCTTGTTTTGTTCGTTGTTCATCGTTGAAATAATTTTCTAGTTTGTTCATGTGTTTTGTTGATTTTAATTTTCAGATTCAAATGGTAAATTAATTAAGTTATTTTTCATGTTTGTATTGTTGTTAGAATAAATATTTGTTAGTTTGATGTTTGTTAGATTCAAATTGAAATTTAATTGATTATTTCTTCAATTTGTTTCATGTGTTTATGTATTTTTAGAAATTGTTAATATTGTTAAGTTCAAGTTTAAGTTCATAATTGTTTCTAACAACAAATCTTGTTATTTGTCTAAAAAAAAATTAGTTGTGTTGAAGGAAATATATTGATTTAATCGTTTGAATCCGTCATGCTTGTTGTTTAATATAGATTTAATTCATGTTCATACTTTGTTTGATTGTTCTTGAATCCGAAATTTGTATAGTTTGATTTCTTGTTTATCATTTATGATTATTTCTTGAATTTGTCTCATAATCTTGTTTAAGTTTAATATAAGAATTGTTTGTTGTAATGTTGTTAGAGTAGTTGATTTTAAGTTCAATATTATTGAATTTAGAAATCTAAATATACTTGTTTGTTGTTGTTGTTGAATCCGAAAATAGGATTGTTTGTTGCTAAAATATTGTTCAATCAAATTTTAGTTGTTCTTTGTTGTTCAATTTGTGTTCATGTGATTTGTTGTTGAAATGTTGAAGAAATCATGTTCATGAAATTTGTTGTTTGAACATTGTTAGAAATTAATCATATTGTCTATATTTTGGTTAAGTTTGATTAATTGATGTGTTATAGCTGATGGGTAGTTTGGTAATTTGCAGTACGTTCAGGGGTAGTTTGGTAATTTCAGTAAGGTCGGAGGGGTAGTTTAGGAATTGTACATTTTGTAATTGTTTATATGAAGCATGGGGGACAAAATGTAATGGGGTGGGTTGTGATATAGTTATTTAATATAAAGGGGTGACAAGACAAAATTTAGTGGGGGGAATCTTGTATTATTTTATGTTAGGCATGGGGGACAAAATATAATGGGGTGGTGTGATATGTTTATTTAATGTAATGGGGATGAGTGGGAAGATAATGGGTTGGGTAGAGAAAAAGTATTGATTTTAATTAATTGAAAGATTTATGGGATGGGTTATAAGAAGTCTTGAAACACAAGAAGACAAATAGGAGAGAATACAGAAGAGAAAGAACGAATCTGAACAGAAAGAAAATAGGAGAGAGAAAAAAAAGGGCTGAACATTTAAGAGAGAGAAAATTCCGAAAAAATATTTAAACTTTCAAAAAAAAAACTAAAAAAAATCTTTTGCTTTCTTTCATTGTTTGAAATCAGAATTAATTGTTTTTCATCAAAGCTTGAAGCTTTTGTTTTGAGTTTAATACTCCACCGGTTTGCAAACTCTGTTCCTGGATTGTTACTGCTATTGGACTTTTGTTGCTGTGCTGTTTGGTTATTACTGCGTGGCTGACTTTCTTCTTCTTATATTGGCAATACCAGGTACACAACTGTAATTTTGGCATTTTGTAAGCTGAAATGAAGAATGGAATGTTAAATTTTTAATTTAGTTTTAATTTTTTTTTTGTATTGTATTTAGATTATTCATGTATTATTATTCTGTCAATCACTGTCATTTGGCATAATTAGACATGTTATAGCGATATATTAAATAACGCCTTAACCGGATTATTAGGAAATATATTCAAGACGGATTACTAATTAAAACTGTTTAATAATCAAAATAAAAGAAATAACGTAAAAAATGGCGTTATTGAATCAGTTTGGCAAAAATTGATTAATTCATTATTCATAAGGTTTTTTTTTTGTCAACATTAAGTTAATCGGAATCATGTAGTTAATTTCAGTTAAAACATGAATTAATTTGCGAATCAAGTATTAGGACATGATGTGAATTAAAACAAAGTTAGTTAAGTTTAAATTGTTTAACTTCTAGAAATATGGTTTAGTAATCAAGTTTTTTTTTTTTTTAATTTTTCAGTATTTGTAAATAATTAATTTCAATAAGCTTAAGTCATACTAACAATATGTTTTAATCCAACTATGGGATAATTAGTTTTTTTTTAATTTTTGGGAAATTCCATGTTGTTCGTAATTATCATTTTAGTAATATTACTTTCCATTAATATTTGTTTTGAATTAGTAATTAATATGTTATTTTTAAGTATGTAGAGATTGACTTCATAATTATGGACAAACTTACTAATAATAAAGATGTAGTCATTAAAGGGTATTCATAAAATAAGGGAGGATCTCGCTAACAAATAAATAAATATAAATAATACAAAAAATTGCAGTCCTCCAATCTTTTTTTTAATATAAGAAAATACCTAGATTCCGAGATGGGCGATTTAGTAAAATTCACAGTCCTACATAATAGTATCATAACGCGTAGTATTTTGGGCGCATATTTAATAAGGTTATTTTCTTAAATACGGGTGTACATTTATGTAACCCAAATCACGATCTTGACGAAGTCAAAATGCGTCAAAAAATCACGTGTACACTGGTTGTGGCGTGGTTCGAGATGCGTTTTCACGACGTTGCAATTTTGTATAAAATAAATAATGATAAAAGAGGTTTTAAAAGTTAAATTTGCATATAAGTTCTTAATTGTTTAAAAATCAGACAAATGAGCCAAATATGACAATTGAGCGACCGTGCTAAAACCACGGAATTCGGGAATGCCTAATACCTTCTCCCGGGTTAACAGAATTCCTTATCCGGATTTCTGGTTCGCGGACTGTAATACAGAGTCATTCTTTTCCTCGATTCGGGATTAAAATTGGTGACTTGGGACACCCTAAATCTCCCAAGTGGCGACTCTGAAATAAATAAATAAATCCCGTTTCGATTGTCTTTTAATTGGAAAGAACTCCCTTCACCCCTCGCGGGGGCGGAAAAAGGAGGTGTGACAGCTCTGGCGACTCTGCTGGGGAATTTTGATGGTAACCCAGAACCACTGGTTCGGGGTTAGAGATTCGAGCTTAGATAAATTGTTATATTTGGCTTTATCTGATTTTTACATGTTTGAGCCTAATGTGCTAAATGCTGCTTTTACCGCTTTGATATTATTTGACTGTATATATAAACTGTGCCGAACCCTTCTCTCTTCACCTCCGGGGATGTGCTTACGGGTTGAGACTCCCTATTCTGTTAGTGTTATACCCTGAAATAAGAAAGAGGTCGGACAAGTTACGAAGCCGGATGGCCTTTTGGTTCCCGGTAAGTTGCCCCCTCCTCGACTCGAGTTGTCCGCTCGGGTACACAGTCTAGAACATATACCCAGGTTATAAACCTAGTATAACGAAACCTCATGCCGGATCCCTAGTAGGAACGCTTATTTGCATCACGTTGCATTTGACTTAGGGGACTCAACACAGGGGTTGGGTCCGTCTAGGACTAGCAACCTGAAATGAAAAGACCATTCTAATGCATCCTACTTGCTCTATACATATATTTGTTTCGAACTTGCATGTTGACCTGTTTCTGAATCTCGGGAATGTTGGAAAATTGAAGAAAAAAAAAGAAAAAAAAGAGAGGAAAAAGAATATATCAGTTAGGGAGTTAATTGATTATTTTAGAAAAAATCAATGACCAATTACTGGCAAAACTCTGCCGAAATTTTGAAAAAAAGAGGAAAATATTTTATTTTGTTTTACTAAAAAATATAGAAAAAAAAGAGTCTTTTATTTTTGGAACAATAGATTGTTTTATTGTTTGTTGAAAATAAAAAAATTGTTATTTTGTCTTTTTCAAAAATAGAAAAGGAAAATAGATTGTCTTGCCAGAAAAAAATAAAATGGAAAAGAGTCATGTTTTAAAATAGTTCGGTTAATTTGTCCGAACTACGCGGGTTTGATTCTCACCAGATATGAGATACGTAGGCAACCCTCATCGGGTCCAACCCCCCTTTTTGCTAAAAAAAAAGCCAAAAAAAAAATGTCAAGATTTTTAATTTTGTCATAAATAAGTCGGGTGATGTCCAACTTCCCCTTTTACAAAAAAATAATAATAATAATAATAATAATAGCAAAATATATATGTCAAATTTCTAAGAAGTCGGGTGACGCTGTTTTATGAAGACATAGCCGAATGTTCCCGAAGGGGACGCCGGAAGGCTGACTTTGCATAAACAGCCACTTTTGGGTCATATTTAAGATTTGGTCCAGTTGACCCACACAACCTTAAAAATCTTCGTCCCCGAGACGTTGAAAGGCCGTGTTTGCAATATTGAGTTTCCTAATTTGAAAAACGATAAAAAAAGAGTCATAAATAAGTCAGGTGATGTTGTTATGTCATAAATAGCCAAATATTCCCAAACGGGGCACCGGAGGGCTGACTTTGCATAAACAACCACCTTTGGTCGTATTTTGATTTTTGACCCTCACAGCCTTAAAATTTTCGCCCCTAAGGCGCAGGAAGGCCGTGTTGCAATATCGGGTCTTTTATCTAAAAATATTAGAATTAAGAATTGAGTTCTTCATTTGAAATATAGGGTTAATTTTGAGTCGATAATATAGATAGTAGTTTTTGGAGTTAAATAAAAGTTTTCTTTTGCTTAAACGCTTTAATAAATGTGCAGGATGAGCACGACAATAAATGAGCCTTTTTCAATAATGACCAAAATCCCTTTTGAGCTGCAATTGTGGTGGAATGATTTGGGCAAAGAAGGGCAAGACGAAGTGAGAAAATATTTGAAAGACCTTCCGGATTTATTAGACATTCAGCCTCGGGGGGATATCATCAGGGCATTGGTCGCCCATTGGGATTCGGCACATAATGTGTTTCATTTTTCAGACTTTGAACTCACCCCAACAATAGAAGAAATAGCGGGGTACATTGGAAGTGACCAAGCTCCATTGAGATTCAAATACTTGATTGCTCCTAGAGCCATTACCATACATCGATTCCTGGATTCCTTGAAAGTACCCCGGACAGTTCATCACCCAGATTTTGCAAAGGGTTTCTGCAGTTTCCGCTTCGTGTATGATAGATATGGCCATGTGGGCGGGTTCAATAATCCAGACTTTAAGCTTTGCAGCAGAAATAGCCGACAAAAATGGGAGAAACACAGGCGAGTGGCATTTATGGTAGCTTTTTTGGGTCTCGTAATATTCCCAAGGAAAGATGGTAATATTGATTTGAAAGTAGCAGGCGTCATCAGTACTTTGCAAACCATGGGGAAAAGCACTTTAGCACCTATGATTGTGGCTGATATCTTCAGAGCTCTCACTGTGTGCAAAGCTGGGGGCAAATTTTTTGAGGGATGTAACTTATTGTTACAAATGTGGATGATTGAGCATTTGTGCCCGCGCTCTCAGTTATTGAGTTATGGCTCGGCTGAGAAAACTTGTATAGGGGAATTTTGTACGAGAATCAAAGGGGCTAGTCTACCTGAAGGAGTCACGGCTTGGCATTATTATTTCGGAACCTCGAGGCTATCCAGATACAGTGGGTGCTTGGATGGTTGTCTGTCGAGGAAGTCATATATATGCCAGCAGCCCGACCGCATTTTTTGTTAATGGGACTCAAAAGCATACAACCTTATGCACCGTATCGGGTTCTGAGGCAACTCGGTAGATATCAAGTAATACCGAGAGATGAAGATTTAAGTACCCAAGTGGTCGAAATTAGTCCTGACGGTCGATTCCCCGAGGAAGAGGTTCGTCAAATTTGGAGTGAGTGTCAATATCTGATGGCAAACACTTGTGTGTCTGATAGGGTCAGAGGGGAAATTGCTCCAGGGTATCACGAATGGTTCAGAGGTGACGTGGCATATGGGAGACCGGCTAAAAGACCTCATCTCGAAGATTTCGCCAAGTCGTCCCAAGAGCAGTGGGATTGGTTAGCAAAGGAAGAAAGCTATCGAGTTGAGATTGGTAAATTAAAGCAACAAGTCGAGAGTCTGAAATTCGAGAACAGTGTACAGGTTGCCGAGGATCAAGGTGAAAAGAATAGACTAGCCAGAGAAAATGACGCTCTTAAGGCCCAAGTCCGACAGTTGAAGATAACCATCGATAAGCAACCGAGGAGCCGATCCGATGAACAATTGGTAAAAAGATTGGAAAGCGAAGTCAGAGAATGGCGGGATGAGCTAGGAAAAGCTGAAAATGTCATGGCAGAACTCAAAGCACAATGGGCGACAAGAACCGAAGAGCGTCGCCAATACTTGAATCAGTTGAAGAGGGACCATGAGAAAATTGTTGCCAATTTAAAGAGAAAAGTAGTTGCCCTTGAAGGTAGAGCGGTTAGGCAGGCTAGAGACTTCGAAACTGAGAGCGGACATTGTTACAACTTGTTAGCCCAAATGGAGGCAGAAGTGCAACAGCTGCAAGACCAGCACTTGCAAGACTCCCGAGCTTTAAAGACGTGCAGCGATCAGATAAGACGCTTGCTCATAGAAAAGAAGCAAACAAAAGACAGGATTAGAGCCATTGCTCATGCTATTGTCAGGAGATGCCGGGTTTGTGAAGACATGACCCGTACTACTTTTATCTCAGCAGTGATGATCTATGTGAAGCGAACCATGAATGAGTTAGAGCAGCTTGAAAGGGATTTGGATCCTAGACCCGCGGCGAGGCCGAACGACGCCCCGCGGATACCTAAGTTTGAAGCACTAGAATATGCATAGTCCGTGTCTGTGAGTGTCTACCATTTCGAGTCAGTCTTTTGTACGTCCGTTATCTTTCTGGATTGAGTATGTTTGCAGCTTAGAGTTTTTGTTTGCTTTCAGATTGCGTTTGTTAGTTTCTTTCCAAAACAAAAGATGTCGAGTTTGTAAGAGTCTGTTTATTAATGAAAGTTGAGCATTTTATTTCCACCCTTATTTTTACATTTATCTTCATGAACTACGCTTGGTTTGATTCGTGCGGGGTCACGATACGTAGGCAATTTCCATAAGATTCGACCATAACCGAAAAGGAAACAAAAAGAATGAAAAGGAAAATATAAGGAAAACCAAGAAAAATAGAAAGAAAGAAACGAGCGGAAAAACAAGAGAGAGAAAAGAAAAAGCACAAGAGAGGGATAAGGCGAGGAGAAGAAAAATGAAACAAGGAATGAAATGTCGGGATGACGCATGCAATCGGGCAAACGCATAATAGAAAGGAATAATTGTATAAGTGCATTCATGCCAACGTGTGGTTGTTAAATCTATTAAGACCTAATCGCTAACAAAGTGGTTGTCTAAATGTGTGATACCAGGCAGGTGGTTAATTGATTGGCAATTCTGGCAACTCATCCATACAACACCCGGTCGAAAGATCAAGTAAAAATGACAGGGCAGGATTCGGAAATCAGCATCGTAGACCCTTCGAATGAGGTTGAGGTAACAGATGTGGGTGCTATGAAAGAAGAGATGAGGAAATTAAAAGCACAAATGGCTGAAATGCATCAGGCATGGTCGCAGGGACACCCAGCACCACTATATCCTGCCAACCCATCTTACATCCCACCCTTGGCTCAAGCTCAGGAGCCTATCACTCCCCACGCATCTTCAGTTTTCCCTTATCAGGCCCAGGGTTATGGTACCACGTCATACGCTCCCCCAGCTCCACCCTCCAAACAAAACCCTCCACCACCCATGGTTCCCGTCTTTGTGGCACCTCCCCCAGCTCCACTACATAGATCATCCAGTGAGCCGCTATTCTAAGCCCACAACACCCAATATTACCCTCCCCAACCCACTTTCAAAGCGCCTGAGCCATATACCTTCTCTCCCCATTTTGAAATCCCGGGAGAAGTTGAGAAACCGGTTAAGAATGCAGAACAAGAGGAGGTGATTCGTAAAGTCAAAAGCCTGGAGCAATCCTTCAGGAACATGCATGGTTTAGGAAACCAAGTTAGTGTCGCATACAAAGATTTGTGCCCTTTTCCTGATGTACAGTTGCCTGCGGGGTTTAAAATGCCGAAGTTTGACTTATATGAGGGGCACGGTGACCCAGTAGCCCATCTGCGTGGTTTCTGTAGCAAAATGAGAGGGGCTGGGGGAAAAGATGAGTTGTTGATAGCATATTTCGGGCAAAGCCTGAGCGGGTCAGCGCTAGAATGGTACACGAGGCAAGACCCCGGCCGATGGTATACATGGGATGATTTGGCCCAAGCATTCATTGGCCATTTCTAATATAACCTCGAGATAGTCCCTGATCGTCTGTCATTGTTGAAACTAGAAAAGAAGCCTGGGGAAAGTTTTAGAGAGTTTGGTTTCCGCTGGAGGGAACAAGCTGCAAGGGTTGATCCTCCCATGTGGGAGAGTGAGATGGTAGATTACTTCTTGCAAACATTGGAACCTACCTATTTTGGTCATCTAGTGACATCTGTCGGGAAGTCGTTTAATGAAGTGGTAAAGATGGGAGCCATGATTGAAGAAAGATTGAAATCTAACAAGATCTTGAGCTATTCTGCGTTGAAAGCAACCACCCAGGCCATCCAAAGCGGTACTGGTGGTGTGCTAGGGAAGAAGAAGAAAGAAGAAGTTGCTACAGTTGAAGCTAATATTTGGTCCATGCACAATAATCGTCCACTCTACTACAACCAACCCAGACCCCACCACCCAAACTATCAATATGCCCCATATGGTCCACCACAACACTATTATCCACCACCAGAACCACACTTTTCTATTCACCACGCCCAAACCTACACTCAACCCCCAGTGCACTCGCAATGGCGTACACCAAGTCCCCAAAATACACAGCCACACCCACAAAACACTTATCCACCTCCTAGGGCTAACAGACCAGGAACCAGCTTCCGCCCAAACCAAGCTTTTAGAAATGAGAAGGCCCCAAACAAAAAAACATTTACTCCGCTGGGAGAATCTTACACTTCTCTCTTCCACAGATTGAAACAGTTGGGGATGCTGACCCCAGTTGAATCCAAAGCACCAAATCCTCTTCCCAGAAACCTGGACCACTCTGTTAGCTGCGAGTATTGCTCAGGGATGCCGGGGCACGATACTGAAAAATGTTGGAAGTTGAAAAACGCAATCCAAGAGCTCATTGATAATCGCCGTATTGAGGTACAGGCTCCAGAGGCCCCGAACATCAATCAAAATCAGTTACCAGCGCATTATGAGGCCAACATGATCGAACTGATACATAAGGGGCAGAGCCTAAGAAACCTTCGCAGGTGGTTATGGTGATTCGTTCTACGGAAACCAAAGAAAAGACAGTGAGTGCAAGGCCAGTGGTTCAGTTGAAAGCAATAAAAGACAAGTCAGTGCTAGTAATGGGAAAGGGACCGTTTGCGGCCGAGAAAAAGCAGGAGCCAGTCAAGATAGTGGTACCAAGGTCAGTATCCATGCCCGTGGTGGTTGTGAAGGGAGCCTATGTAGAACCGGTTGTCATAAAACCGGTAGTCCAGTTACCCATGGTTGATAGCAAAGCCGTACCCTGGAAATATGACAAAGTAGTGGTGACATACAAAGGAAAGGAAATTGAGGAAGAAAGTTGTGAAGCACAGGGACTGACCCGGTCAGGACGTTGTTTCGCCCCTGAAGAGTTGAGAAAAGCTAAGGGCGCAAAAGACAATCCAGTGCCAGTTAAAAAAGCTGTAACAGAAGAAGAGGCAGAAGAGTTTCTGAAAAAGATGAAAGGACAAGATTATTCCATTGTTGAGCAACTGAGAAAAACACCAGCCCAAATCTCGTTGTTGTCATTATTAATTCACTCTGATGAGCATTGCCGAGCTTTAATGAAGATATTGAATGAGGCTCATGTGCCTGACAAAATTTCAGTAAACCATTTAGAGACAATTGCCAACAAGATCTTTGAAGTGAACAGGATAGCATTTTCTGATGATGAATTGCCTATGGAAGGCACAGAACACAACAAGGCTCTCTATTTGACGGTCAAATGTGAAGGTTCAATGGTTACTCGGGCACTAATCGATAACGGGTCGAGCGCTAATATTTGCACGTTATCCACATTGAACAAGTTAAAGATTGATGAGGATAGAATCCGCAAAAATAGCATTTGTGTTCGAGGGTTCGATGGAGGGGGAACAAACACGGTAGGAGATATTGTACTCGAATTGACTATTGGCCCAGTCGAGTTCACGATGGAATTTCAGGTGTTGGATGCTGCAGTATCCTATAATCTTTTGTTGGGTCGACCGTGGATTCATGCGGCAAAAGCCGTGCCCTCCACACTGCACCAAATGATCAAATTCGAGTGGGACAGACAAGAAATTGTGTTACATGGGGAAGATCCCACATGCGCCATGAATGATGCCATTGTACCCTTTATAGAGACCGAAGATGATAAGGGGCCATGGGTGTATCAGATCCTCGACACGGTTCCGGTGAGCAGGGTGCCTGAGGGTAAAAGCATGCCATGTCCTAGGGTGTCAGCTGCGACCGTCATGGTAGTGTCAGAAATGTTGAATAACGGGTTCGTGCCCGGGAAGGGTTTGGGGGTTGAACTGCAGGGCATTACTCAACCTGTGTCTTTGCCCAAAAATCTGGACACCTTCGGGTTAGGGTTCAAACCAACAGCGGCAGATGTCAGAAAGGCCCGTAAATTGAAGAAGAAAGCTTGGGTGCTCCCTAAACCAATTCCTCGATTGTCCAGGTCCTTCGTCAGACCGAGTATTAAGAAACAATCATTGGCAAAGATGTCAGGTTCGTTAATTGAGGCGGATGGGAATTTGGATAAGGTGTTTGAGAAAGTATTTGCTGAAGTAAACATGGTTGAGGCCGGGGAAGGGTCAAGCAGAGCAGACATACAGTACATCGGACCACGTGCTAACATCAACAATTGGGAAGCTACTCCTCTTCCAGTTCGGAGGGAGTCGTGGTAGTGGGTTTTGTTTTCCTTTTTGTCACCTGGATTATTCCAGGGTTTGTAATCCAGTTGTTATGTTCCGTCCGTTTGGATGAGTTAAAACCTTGTTGTCTTTACGTTTAATGAAATGCAATTTTCTTCGTCCCTAATTCTCTTTCCATTTTCTTTTCTTTTCTTTGTACAGTTCTTTTTATGCTGATATCAATGACATGACATGCATGAGGAATCTTCGGCCCAGTTTTAAAAGCCAATCTAGTTCAGAAGTAATAATACAAGAGATCGAGTGTGATGATGGGATGGATTGTAATAATGATGAAGCTTATGAGGAAATTAGTAAAGAATTAAGTCACTTTGAAGAAAAACCCAAACCTAACCTAAATGACACAGAAGCAGTTAATCTAGGGGACCAAGACAATGTACGGGAAACTAAAATAAGTGTTCATTTGGAGCCACAACTCAAGGAGGAGATAATTAAAGTATTGCATGAGTACAAAGACGTTTTTGCATGGTCATATGATGATATGCCGGGTCTAAGCACCGATTTGGTGGTTCATAAATTGCCCACTGATCCAGCACTCCTCCCTGTCAAGCAGAAGTTGAGAAAGTTCAAAACAGACATAAGTGTGAAGATCAAAGAAGAGATCACCAAGCAGTTTGAGGCAAGGGTCATTCAGGTTACACGGTACCCCACTTGGTTAGCCAATGTCGTGCCTGTGCCAAAGAAAGATGGCAAGACCAGGGTGTGCGTCGATTATCGAGACCTTAACAAAGCAAGCCCAAAAGATAATTTCCCACTGCCCAACATCCATATACTGATCGACAATTGTGCCAAACATGATATTGGCTCTTTTGTGGATTGTTATGCGGGTTATCATCAGATTCTAATGGATAAGGAAGATGCAGAAAAGACGGCATTCATCACGCCGTGGGGAACGTATTGTTATCGGGTCATGCCGTTTGGTTTGAAAAATGCTGGGGCAACTTATATGAGGGCCATGACAACTATCTTCCATGATATGATACATAAAGAAATCGAGGTATACGTGGATGATGTGATCGTGAAGTCTAGACAGCAATCTGACCATGTCAGAGATTTGAGAAAATTCTTTCAAAGGCTTCTTAGGTACAATCTTAAGCTCAATCCTGCGAAATGTGCTTTCGGGGTGCCATCTGGGAAGTTGTTGGGATTTATAGTTAGCCGGAGGGGTATTGAATTAGACCCGTCAAAGATCAAAGCTATTCAGGAGTTGCCACCTCCAAGAAACAAAACCGAGGTGATGAGTTTGTTGGGAAGACTGAACTATATCAGCAGGTTCATTGCTCAGCTCACGGCAACGTGTGAACCAATTTTCAAATTGTTAAAGAAAGATGCCGCGGTCAAATGGACTGATGAATGCCAGGAGGCTTTTGATAAGATAAAGGGGTATTTGTCAAACCCACCCGTGTTGGTCCCACCAGAACCAGAGAGGCCTTTGATTCTGTATCTGACAGTTATGGACAGTTCATTCGGCTGTGTACTGGGGCAGCATGATGTTACGGGCAGAAAGGAGCAGGCTATCTACTATCTCAGTAAGAAGTTCACATCTTACGAGGTCAAGTATACTCATCTGGAAAGGACATGTTGTGCCCTAACTTGGGTGGCACAGAAATTGAAACATTACTTGTCATCTTACACCACTTACCTTATATCTCGCTTGGACCCGTTGAAGTATATTTTCCAGAAACCCATGCCCACAGGAAGGCTTGCAAAGTGGCAGATCTTACTTACAGAGTTCGACATTGTCTATGTGACACGGACTGCCATGAAAGCACAGGCATTAGCCGATCACTTGGCTGAGAACCCCGTTGATGAAGATTATGAGCCTTTGAAAACTTATTTCCCTGATGAAGAGATAATGCACATTGAAGAATTAGAACAAGCTGAGAAGTCGGGATGGAAACTTTTCTTTGATGGGGCTGCAAATATGAAGGGTGTGGGAATAGGAGCAGTACTTATTTCGGAAACAGGTCAGCATTACCCTGTTACAGCTCGGCTTCGTTTCTACTGTACAAACAACATGGCAGAATATGAGGCGTGTATATTGGGATTGAGATTAGCTGTGGATATGGGTGTACGGGAAGTCTTGGTCATGGGTGACTCGGACTTACTGGTACACCAGATTCAAGGGGAATGGGAAACACGGGACTTGAAGCTTATACCGTATCGGCAGTGTCTGCATGAGCTTTGCCAGCGTTTTCAGGCCATAGAATTCAGACACATTCCAAGGATTCATAATGAGGTTGCTGACGCTTTGGCTACTTTGGCGTCAATGTTGCACCATCCAGATAAGGCCTATGTTGATCCATTGCAGATTCAAGTCCGTGATCAGCATGCTTACTGTAATGTGTTAGAAGAGGAAATCGATGGAGAGCCGTGGTTCCATGATATCAAAGAGTACATCAAAGCGGGAGTATATCCAACGCAGGCCACCGGTGATCAGAAAAGAACAATTCGACGGTTGGCAAGTGGGTTTTTCCTTAGTGGAGGAGTGTTGTACAAAATAACGCCAGAGCTCGGTTTATTGAGATGTATAGATGCACGGCAGGCCACAACTATCATGACTGAGGTGCATTCTGGAGTTTGCGGACCGCATATGAGTGGGTATGTTCTAGCAAAGAAGATTCTCCGAGCAGGTTATTATTGGCTCATGATGGAGCGAGATTGTATCAGTTTTGTGCGTAAGTGTCATCAATGCCAAATACATGGAGATTTGATTCATGCTCCACCATCAGAATTACATACGATGTCCGCGCCATGGCCTTTTGTTGCATGGGGCATGGATGTTATTGGGCCAATTGATCCAGCAGCATCAAATGGGCACAGGTTTATCTTGGTAGCTATAGATTATTTTACCAAATGGGTGGAAGCGAAGACATTCAAGTCTGTGACCAAGAAGGCTGTAGTTGACTTCGTGCATGCAAATATCATCTGTCGGTTTGGGATCCCAAAGGTAATCATCACAGATAATGGGGCTAATCTTAATAGTCATTTGATGAAGGAGACATGTGAGCAGTTTAAGATTGCTCACAGGCACTCTACTCCGTACCGTCCCAAGGCAAATGGTGCGGTTGAAGCGGCCAATAAGAACATAAAGAAAATACTCCGGAAGATGGTTGAAGGATCTAGACAATGGCACGAGAAATTGCCTTTTGCATTGTTAGGATATCGCACCACCGTGCGTACCTCGGTAGGGGCGACTCCTTACTCATTGGTATACGGTACCGAGGCAGTAATACCCGCAGAAGTGGAAATCCCATCTCTGCGAATCATTGCAGAGGCTGAGATCGATGATGATGAATGGGTGAAAAGCCGTCTTGAGCAGTTGAGTTTGATCGATGAGAAAAGATTGGCATCAGTGTGTCATGGCCAACTGTACCAACGAAGAATGGCAAGAGCATACAACAAAAAAGTACGTCCAAGGAAATTTGAAGTCGGGCAATTAGTACTGAGGCGGATCTTGCCTCATTGGGCTGAGGCAAAAGGAAAATTTGCCCCAAATTGGCAGGGACCATTTGTAGTAACCAGAGTGTTGTCTAATGGAGCATTGTATTTGACAGATGTGGAAGGAAAATGTGTAGAAATGACCATCAATTCCGATGCGGTCAAGAGATATTATGTATGATTTCTTTATTTTCTGAATGTATCTGTTCGTATTTGGCATATCTTAAAGATTGAAATGATGAAGGCATTTTGTTCTGCTATTCAAACACTCCTATCCCTTGTTATCCCCTTCGAGCCTTACTTATTTTTCATACACCTCTTTCGGAATCAGCGGCACTATCAGAGAACACAAGTGCCAAACATAAAGAAAAGAAGGAAAGAAAAGAAAAAAAAAAGAAGAAGAAAAGAAAAAGAAAAAGAAAAGAAGAAAAGGAAAAGAAAGAAAAGTGAAAAAAAGGGAAAGAAGAGAAACATAACAACGTAGTCTCTATGAAGTGAACTACGTTTGACTTGATCCCGAAAGGGTACGTAGGCAGCCTTACTCCGAGGTTCAGTCATACCAAACAGAAATCCAAAAATCCCCAAGCAAGAAACTGGGGCAGAAGTGGTGATTGTTATGAAAGTGGGATTCCGAAAGTTGTAATTTAAACCCCATTTGAATTGTTTTGAGCCTTTTATACCTTTCTTTCTAAATCAATCCAAAAGCCTACATTACGGACCAAAGAAAGACCTTATGATCAGTTTTGAGAAATGCCAAGATGAACAGGTAGGAATAACCCACGACAGGGGCAACACTCTGGTTCGAGCAAGAAGAACAAAAATAAATGAGAGAGTCTTATGGGTGAAAACCCTCACGGGCACCGTAAGGCGACGGGAGCTGAGAGAAAAATAAATGAGAGAGTCTTGTTGGTGAAAACCTTTACGGGCACCTCAAGGCGAAGGTGAGATAAGAAATGGAAAACTGAGAAAGGTCTGTTGATAGAAACCGTTTCGCGGTACCGCAGGGAAACAAGGTTAAGGTCTGGATAAATCAAACAAGTGATGGAAGTTCTGGGCAATGAGGTACGACAATTGAGAGTTTGTTTGGTTGGACAGATTGGGCTGATTAATCCAAAATGCATGTCATGACCATTGGTACTAGTTTGTCTCGCTCAGATAAGTTTCTTTTCCTTCTCCTTTCAAACAGTCATCTGGTTTTGGATTCTTCTTATCCTTAACTCAAGAATCATGGCATTTCATTTTCTTTTGAGGGTTTTATCTAGCTGAGATGTTTCAGTGCCAGTTTTGTTCAATGCAAGCAGAAAGGACTTCAAAGTTCACTACCAGCTTCTAGAATTGTAAAGCACAACGTGGTCAGAGCATGTCAAAAATAACTTGATGTCAAGTGGAATACAGGGAATTAACGGAAGTTTCATCGGTGAAATGATTGGGGAATGTCGTGGGAAAGGCAAAAGCTCAAACAAAAAGGTCAGAAAAGTGAAATAACAGTAGGGGTGTAAAACATTTAGGTCGCCAGAGGTTGGGAAATTTAAAAGTTGGTCAGAAAGTCAAGCGGTTCAGGGTCAGTGCGTGGAAATTAGTCAACACAAAGCAAGGCAGTGGAAGGATTTTTCAGCAAGAATGCCATCAACTAACCACCGTTTTAAACTGACAAAATTTTCTTTGATTGAGCAGGGGGAGAAAAGTTAGTTGTTGAAGAGGAATTCTCCAGGAGGAAAAAACAAGCACTAATCAGGATAAAATGCAAGTTGTCAGGAGTCCGCCTGGAGAACAGAGACGTATTTTTCAAGTTTGACGTCAGGAGTCCACCTGAAGAACGGAGACATACAGTTTAAATTTAAAAAGTCAGGAGTCCGCCTGGAGAATAGAGACATTCAATTTCAAATTTAGCAATCAGGAGTCCGCCTGGAGAACAGAGACATACTTTTCAAGTTTGACGTCAGGAGTCCGCCTGAAGAACGGAGACATACAGTTTAAATTTCAAAAATCAGGAGTCCGCCTGGAGAATAGAGACATTCATTTCAAATTTAGCAATCAGGAGTCCGCCTGGAGAACAGAGACATACTTTTCAAGTTTGACGTCAGGAGTCCGCCTGAAGAACGGAGACATACAGCTTAAATTTTAAAAGTCAGGAGTCCGCCTGGAGAACAGAGACATACTTTTCAAGTTTGATGTCAGGAGTCCGCCTGAAGAACAGAGACACATAGTTTAAATTTAAAAGTCAGAAGTCTGCCTGGAGAATAGAGATATTCCATTTCAAAGTTAGCAATTGGGAGCCCGCCCAGATAACAGAGGCATACATTTCAGTCTTTACATTTCAAGAGTTGAAGTTGGGAGCCCGCCCAGATAACAGAGGCATACATTTCAGTCTTTTCATTTCAAGTGTTGAAGTTGGGAGCCCGCCCAGATAACAGAGGCATACATTTCAGTCTTTTCATTTCAAGTGTTGAAGTTGGGAGCCCGCCCAGATAACAGAGGCATACATTCAGTCTTTACATTTCAAGAGTTGAAGTTGGGAGCCCGCGCAGATAACAGAGAAATACATTTCAGTCTTTTCATTTCAAGCATTGAAGTTGGGAGCCCGCGCAGATAACAGAGGTATACATTTCAGTCTTTTCATTTCAAGTGTTGAAGTTGGGAGCCCGCCCAGATAACAGAGGCATACATTTCAGTCTTTACATTTCAAGCATTGAAGTTGGGAGCCCGCCCAGATAACAGAGGCATACATTTCAGTCTTTATATTTCAAGCATTGAAGTTGGGAGCCCGCCCAGATAACAGAGGCATACATTTCAGTCTTTACATTTCAAGCATTGAAGTTGGGAGCCCGCCCAGATAACAGAGGCATACATTCAGTCTTTACATTTCAAGCATTGAAGTTGGGAGCCCGCCCAGATAACAGAGGCATACATTCAGTCTTTAATTTCAAGTATTGAAGTTGGGAGCCCGCCCATAGAACAGAGGCATACATTTCAAGATCAAGTCAGAGGACAATAAAACAGAGGGTTACAATAGGAATCCCCAGCAGGAAACAACAAAATTCCCCGGCACCGGGAAACAGAAGGTTGCAACAAGAGGTCACAGTACAAACTCAAGTACATGTGTCAAAAGAAGAAAAGCACCGGAAGAAATGCAAGCAGACAAGGAAGCAAGGCAACAAAAACAAATTGTACTCTAGCCTAGCTTCTTGTTTTCTTTTAAGCATGGTGTAACAAGGAGATCGGTAAGCAGTGGTAATAGCATGCAACAACAGTAACATTGCAGTCCCACGGTAGTCCCAGCTACCAAAACTTCCCGAACTACATTGACCTGATTCCTGTTTAGCCCAGGATATGTAGGAAACCTTTGAAGCAAAGGTTCGGTCAAATCTTTTTCAAAAAAAATGCTTCACACGGAGTACTCGGATGGGCAAAAATCGCTCGCTTTATCTTTGCACGAAAACCCTTCGTGTCTTCGGGCAAAGAGGGGCAGCTGTAAGCACGTGATTTTTGCCCAATATGATAATTACTCCCAAAAATTCAAAAATAAAATAATTTTCCTTGGTGTGGAATTTTGTGATATTTTGAATAATTATTTGTATTTGTCTGTGCGTGTTTATTTGCTAAATTAATAAAAAAATACAAAAATATGTCGCATTTTGCATGTAGTATTTAATTCTACAATTGTTAGTAATTAAATTTGTTTTACAAAAATTAAAAATTACAAAAATAGGCATCGTTTGCATTTTTAGCATTTAATGTCCAAATATACAATTTTATGCTTAATTATTACTTAATTGTGCGTTAATTATTATTGGGAGTTAATTTGCGCTTTTATAACTTAATTTAATTCTTAATAATAGTTTAAGTATTTTTATAAATTAGTTTTAGAGAAATAAAAGAAGAAAAGAGAGCGAAAATATAAAGAAAGTCGGAATTGGGCCTCTTCTTCGATTTCAAGCCACAAGCCCAAAAAATGGCCCAATCTTCCCTACGACCCAGTCCATTTCGAATTGGGTCGACCCAGTCCATAACCCAACACCCTATTATCTTACAAACAACACAAAACAAAAAGAAAAAATGAAGAAAACCCTAAAAAAATGCTAACCCATCCGCCACCCCCCACTTTTGCTTCTTCTTCTCCAAGTTTCTCCAAAGGTCATCCATGGCTGCCCCCCCCCCCACAAACCCCAGCCTGCAACGTCGACCACCCTCCCCCACGAACACCCCCTCACCCCGTCACACTCACGCACTCACGCACACACGTACCAACAACTCCATAGTTGCCCTCCTCCATCAAGCTTCGTTATCGTCGAGTTTGAGCTCATCCATGGCTTCCCCTACTGCGTTCAGCTGCTTCTCCTTCTTGTTGCGTTCAGCTGCTACTTCTTCTTCGTGTTTTCGTCGTCATCCATGTCGCTGCTGCTTCTGTTTCAACCAAACGACCTCCGAACGCGACCGAACTGCTGTTGCTCGCGCAGCTGCGTTCAGCAACCTCACGTCCAAACACGCCTATCGCCGTTGCTTCTTCGTCATTACTGTCCCTTCCAGCTCGAACTGGTTTCAGCTGGGTTGATGTTTCCGCATCCAGCTCCCTGCACGTTCACTGTTTTGCTTTGTCTTTCTCGTCTGCTATCGCGACTGCGTCTTCTCTTCGTCGCCGCGGCTGTCGCCGCTACTTCCTACGTTGTGCTGCTGCTGCTCGTCGCAGCAGGCGTTGGATGGACTGCTGCTGCTGCTCGTCGCGACAGTAGCTGCGGACTGCTTCTACTTCTTCTTCGTCTTCGTCGTCCTTCGTTTGAGCTTTGGTCGAGGCTTGGACAGATTTGTTTACAATCGAAGTTCTTCGTTGATTCATCTCCGGTTAGTTGTTTTTGAGTTTTATTTTGTCCATATTTCGTTTTTATATTTCTCGAAGTTAAAATTGTTAAATATTTGATTCTTGTTTTGTTCGTTGTTCATCGTTGAAATAATTTTCTAGTTTGTTCATATGTTTTGTTGATTTTAATTTTCAGATTCAAATGGTAAATTAATTAAGTTATTTTTCATGTTTATTTCATGTTTGTATTGTTGTTAGAATAAATATTTGTTAGTTTGATGTTTGTTAGATTCAAATTGAAATTTAATTGATTATTTCTTCAATTTGTTTCATGTGTTTATGTATTTTTAGAAATTGTTAATATTGTTAAGTTCAAGTTTAAGTTCATAATTGTTTCTAACAACAAATCTTGTTATTTGTCTAAAAAAAATAGTTGTGTTGAAGGAAATATATTGATTTAATCGTTTGAATCCGTCATGCTTGTTGTTTAATATAGATTTAATTCATGTTCATACTTTGTTTGATTGTTCTTGAATCCGAAATTTGTATAGTTTGATTTCTTGTTTATCATTTATGATTATTTCTTGAATTTGTCTCATAATCTTGTTTAAGTTTAATATAGGAATTGTTTGTTGTAATGTTGTTAGAGTAGTTGATTTTAAGTTCAATATTATTGAATTTAGAAATCTAAATATACTTGTTTGTTGTTGTTGTTGAATCCGAAAATAGGATTGTTTGTTGCTAAAATATTGTTCAATCAAATTTTAGTTGTTCTTTGTTGTTCAATTTGTGTTCATGTGATTTGTTGTTGAAATGTTGAAGAAATCATGTTCATGAAATTTGTTGTTTGAACATTGTTAGAAATTAATCATATTGTCTATATTTTGGTTAAGTTTGATTAAATGATGTGTTATAGCTGATGGGTAGTTTGGTAATTTGTAGTACGTTCAGGGGTAGTTTGGTAATTTTAGTAAGGCCGGAGGGATAGTTTAGGAATTGTACATTTTGTAATTGTTTATATGAAGCATGGGGGACAAAATGTAATGGGGTGGGTTGTGATATGGTTATTTAATATAAAGGGGGGACAAGACAAAATTTAGTGGGGGAATCTTGTATTATTTTATGTTAGGCATGGGGGACAAAATATAATGGGGTGGTGTGATATGTTTATTTAATGTAATGGGGATGAGTGGGAAGATAATGGGTTGGGTAGAGAAAAAGTATTGATTTTAATTAATTGAAAGATTTATGGGATGGGTTATAAGAAGTCTTGAAACACAAGAAGACAGATAGGAGAGAATACAGAAGAGAAAGAACGAATCTGAACAGAAAGAAAATAGGAGAGAGAAAAAAAAGGGCTGAACATTTAAGAGAGAGAAAATTCCGAAAAAATATTTAAACTTTCAAAAAAAAAACTAAAAAAAATCTTTTGCTTTCTTTCATTGTTTGAAATCAGAATTAATTGTTTTTCATCAAAGCTTGAAGCTTTTGTTTTGAGTTTAATACTCCACCGGTTTGCAAACTCTGTTCCTGGGTTGTTACTGCTATTGGACTTTTGTTGCTGTGCTGTATTGTTATTACTGCGTGGCTGACTTTCTTCTTCTTATATTGGCAATACCAGGTACACAACTGTAATTTTGGCATTTTGTAAGCTGAAATGAAGAACGGAATGTTAAATTTTTAATTTAGTTTTAATTTTTTTTGTATTGTATTTAGATTATTCATGTATTATTATTCTGTCAATCACTGTCATTTGGCATAATTAGACATGTTATAGCGATATATTAAATAACGCCTTAACCGGATTATTAGGAAATATATTCAAGACGGATTACTAATTAAAACTGTTTAATAATCAAAATAAAAGAAATAACGTAAAAAATGGCGATATTGAATCAGTTTGGCAAAAATTGATTAATTCATTATTCATAAGGGTTTTTTTTTGTCAACATTAAGTTAATCAGAATCATGTAGTTAATTTCAGTTAAAACATGAATTAATTTGCGAATCAAGTATTAGGACATGATGTGAATTAAAACAAAGTTAGTTAAGTTTAAATTGTTTAACTTCTAGAAATATGGTTTAGTAATCAAGTTTTTTTTATAATTTTCAGTATTTGTAAATAATTAATTTCAATAAGCTTAAGTCATACTAACAATATGTTTTAATCCAACTATGGGATAATTAGTTTTTTTTTTTACTTTTTGGGAAATTCCATGTTGTTCGTAATTATCATTTTAGTAATATTACTTTCCATTAATATTTGTTTTGAATTAGTAATTAATATGTTATTTTTAAGTATGTAGAGATTGACTTCATAATTATGGACAAACTTAGTAATAATAAAGATGTAGTCATTAAAGGGTATTCATAAAATAAGGGAGGATCTCGCTAACAAATAAATAAATATAAATAATACAAAAAATTGCAATCCTCCAATCTTTTTTTTAATATAAGAAAATACCTAGATTCCGAGATGGGCGATTTAGTAAAATTCACAGTCCTACATAATAGTATCATAACGCGTAGTATTTTGGCGCATATTTAATAAGGTTATTTTCTTAAATACGGGTGTACATTTATGTAACCCAAATCACGATCTTGACGAAGTCAAAATGCGTCAAAAAATCACGTGTGCACTGGTTGTGGCGTGGTTCGAGATGCGTTTTCACGACGTTGCAATTTTGTATAAAATAAATAATGATAAAAGCGGTTTTAAAAGTTAAATTTGCATATAAGTTCTTAATTGTTTAAAAATCAGATAAATGAGCCAAATATGACAATTGAGCGACCGTGCTAAAACCACGGAATTCGGGAATGCCTAATACCTTCTCCCGGGTTAACAGAATTCCTTATTGTTTTACTAAAAAATATAGAAAAAAAAGAATCTTTTATTTTTGGAAAAATAGATTGTTTTATTGTTTGTTGAAAATAAAAAAAATTGTTATTTTGTCTTTTTCAAAAATAGAAAAGGAAAATAGATTGTCTTGCCAGAAAAAAATAAAATGGAAAAGAGTCATGTTTTAAAATAGTTCGGTTAATTTGCCCGAACTACGCGGGTTTGATTCTCACCGGATGTGAGATACGTAGGCAACCCTCATCGGGTCCAACCCCCTTTTTGCTAAAAAAAAGCCAAAAAACAAATTAAAAAAAAAACAAAAAAAAACATGTCAAGATTTTTAATTTTGTCATAAATAAGTAGTGATGTCCAACTTCCCTTTTTACAAAAAAAAAAAATATAATAGCAAAATATATATGTCAAATTTCTAAGAAGTCGGGTGACGCTGTTTTATGAAGACATAGCCGAATGTTCCCGAAGGACATAAAGAAAATACTCCGGAAGATGGTTGAAGGATCTAGACAATGGCACGAGAAATTGTCTTTTGCATTGTTAGGATATCGCACCACCGTGCGTACCTCGGTAGGGGCGACTCCTTACTCATTAGTATACGGTACCGAGGCAGTAATACCCGCAGAAGTGGAAATCCCATCTCTGCGAATCATTGCAGAGGCTGAGATCGATGATGATGAATGGGTGAAAAGCCGTCTTGAGCAGTTGAGTTTGATCGATGAGAAAAGATTGGCATCAGTGTGTCATGGCCAACTGTACCAACGAAGAATGGCAAGAGCATACAACAAAAAAGTACGTCCAAGGAAATTTGAAGTCGGGCAATTAGTACTGAGGCGGATCTTGCCTCATTGGGCTGAGGCAAAAGGAAAATTTGCCCCAAACTGGCAGAGACCATTTGTAGTAACCAGAGTGTTGTCTAATGGAGCATTGTATTTGACAGATGTGGAAGGAAAATGTGTAGAAATGACCATCAATTCCGATGCGGTCAAGAGATATTATGTATGATTTCTTTATTTTCTGAATGTATCTGTTCGTATTTGGCATATCTTAAAGATTGAAATGATGAAGGCATTTTGTTCTGCTATTCAAACACTCCTATCCCTTGTTATCCCCTTCGAGCCTTACTTATTTTTCATACACCTCTTTTGGAATCAGCGGCACTATCAGAGAACACAAGTGCCGAACATAAAGAAAAGAAGGAAAGAAAAGAAAAAAAAAAGAAGAAGAAAAGAAAAAGAAAAAGAAAAGAAGAAAAAGAAAGGAAATAAAAGTGAAGAAAAAAAGGGGGGGAAAGAAGAGAAACATAACAACGTAGTCTCTATGAAGTAAACTACGTTTGACTTGATCCCGAAAGGGTACGTAGGCAGCCTTACTCCGAGGTTCAGTCATACCAAATAGAAATCCAAAAATCCCCAAGCAAGAAACTGGGGCAGAAGTGGTGATTGTTATGAAAGTGGGATTCCGAAAGTTGTAATTTGAACCCCATTTGAATTGTTTTGAGCCTTTTATACCTTTCTTTCTAAATCAATCCAAAAGCCTACATTACGGACCAAAGAAAGAACATAGATCAAATATATATGTCAAATTACTTTTTGATTCTCATCGGATGTGAGATACGTAGGCAACCCTCATCGGGTCCAACCCCCCTTTTGCTAAAAAAAGCCTCTAATGGTCAGGACATGCATATGTGGCCTATTCTCCGTCGTCAATCGTCTTTCAAGACCTTCAATTGGAAATTCCCCATCTGATTCTCAATCTTATTCGACTTGTAGTGCCCGAAGGGTTTTCACTATCAAGTCTCTCTCATTTTGGTTTTTCTCTCAACTTTCATCGCCTTATGGTGTCCGTGAATTGATTTTAAGTTCAATATGATTGAAGTTAGAAATCTAAATATACTTGTTTGTTGTAGTTGTTGAATCCGAAAATAGGATTGTTTGTTGCTAAAATATTGTTCAATCAAATTTTAGTTGTTCTTTGTTGTTCAATTTGTGTTCATGTGATTTGTTGTTGAAATGTTGTTAAAATCGTGTTCATGTGATATTGTTGTTATGATGTTCATCCGTGTTCATATTGTTGTTTGAACATTGTTAGAAATTGATCATATTGTCTATATTTTGGTTAAGTTTGATTAATTGATGTGTTATAGCTGATGGGTAGTTTGGTAATTTATAGTACTTTCGGGGGTAAAATAGTAATTTGCAATAGGGTCAGAGGGGTAGTTTAGGAATTGTACATTTTGTAATTGTTTATATGAAGCATGGGGGACAAAATAAAATGGGGTGGGTTGTGATATGGTTGTTTAATATAAAGGGGGGACAATGCAAAATTTAGTGGGGGGAATCTTGCATTATTTTATGTTAGGCATGGGGGACAAAATATAATGGGGTGGTGTGATATGTTTATTTAATGTAATGGGGATGAGTGGGAAGATAATGGGTTTGGTAGAGAAAATGGGTTGATTTTAATTGATTAAAAGATTTATGGGATGGGATTATATATATAGGAAGTCTTGAACACAGATAACAGATACGAGAGAATACAGAAGAAAAAGAACGAATCTGAACAGAAAGAAAATAAGAGAGAGAAAAAAAAGAGGGTTGAACATTTAAGAGAGAGAAAATTCCGAAAAAATATATATAAACTTTAAAAAAAACTAAAAAAAAATCATTTGCTTTCTTTCATTATTTGAAATCAGAATTAATTGTTTTTCATCAAAGCTTGAAGCTTTTGTTTTGAGTTTAATACTCCACCGGTTTGCAAACTCTGTTCCTGGGTTGTTACTGCTATTGGACTTTTGTTGTTGTGCTGTATTGTTATTACTGCGTGGCTGACTTTCTTCTTCTTATATTGGCAATACCAGGTACACAACTGTAATTTTGGCATTTTGTAAGCTGAAATGAAGAACGGAATGTTAAATTTTTAATTTAGTTTTAATTTTTTTTGTATTGTATTTAGATTATTCATGTATTATTATTCTGTCAATCACTGTCATTTGGCATAATTAGACATGTTATAGCGATATATTAAATAACGCCTTAACCGGATTATTAGGAAATATATTCAAGACGGATTACTAATTAAAACTGTTTAATAATCAAAATAGAAGAAATAACGTAAAAAATGGCGTTATTGAATCAGTTTGGCAAAAATTGATTAATTCCTTATTCATAAGGTTTTTTGTCAACATTAAGTTAATCGGAATCATGTAGTTAATTTCAGTTAAAACATGAATTAGTTTGCGAATCAAGTATTAGGACATGATGTGAATTAAAACAAAGTTAGTTAAGTTTAAATTGTTTAACTTTTAGAAATATGGTTTAGTAATCAAGTTTTTTTTTAATTTTCAGTATTTGTAAATAATTAATTTCAATAAGCTTAAGTCATACTAACAATATGTTTTAATCCAACTATGGGATAATTAGTTTTTTTTTTACTTTTTGGGCAATTCCATGTTGTTCGTAATTATCATTTTAGTAATATTACTTTCCATTAATATTTGTTTTGAATTAGTAATTAATATGTTATTTTTAAGTATGTAGAGATTGACTTCATAATTATGGACAAACTTAGTAATAATAAAGATGTAGTCATTAAAGGGTATTCATAAAATAAGGGAGGATCTCGCTAACAAATAAACAAATATAAATAATACAAAAAATTGCAGTCCTCCAATCTTATTTATTTATTTTTTTTTATATAAGAAAATACCTAGATTTCAAGATGGGCGATTTAGTAAAATTCACGGTCTTACCTAATAATATCATAACGCGTAGTATTTTGGCGCATATTTAATAAGGTTATTTTCTTGAATACGGGTGTACATTTATGTAACCCAAATCACGATCTTGACGAAGTCAAAATGCGTCAACAAATCACGCGTGCACTGGTTGTGGCGTGGCTCGAGATGCGTTTTCACGACGTTGCAATTTTGTATAAAATAAATAATGATAAAAGCGGTTTTTAAAAGTTAAATTTGCACATAAGTTTATAATACGTATTATATCAGATAGTCAAGCCAAATATAACAGTTGAGCGACCGTGCTAGAACCACGGAACTCGGGAATGCCTAACACCTTCTCCCGGGTTAACAGAATTCCTTATCCGGATTTCTGGTTCGCGGACTGTAATACAGAGTCATTCTTTTCCTCGATTCGGGATTAAACTGGTGACTTGGGACACCCTAAATCTCCCAAGTGGCGACTCTGAAATAAATAAACAAATCACGTGTGCACTGGTTGTGGCGTGGTTCGAGATGCGTTTTCACGACGTTGCAATTTTGTATAAAATAAATAATGATAAAAGCGGTTTTAAAAGTTAAATTTGCATATAAGTTCTTAATTGTTTAAAAATCAGATAAATGAGCCAAATATGACAATTGAGCGACCGTGCTAAAACCACGGAATTCGGGAATGCCTAATACCTTCTCCCGGGTTAACAGAATTCCTTATCCGGATTTCTGGTTCGCGGACTGTAATACAGAGTCATTCTTTTCCTCGATTCGGGATTAAAATTGGTGACTTGGGACACCCTAAATCTCCTAAGTGGCGACTCTGAAATAAATAAATAAATCCCGTTTCGATTGTCCTTTAATTGGAAAGAACTCCCTTCACCCCTCGCGGGGGCGGAAAAAGGAGGTGTGACACAGACGAACCTGCAGCAACATAGAGATAAATGTAGTAACTATGTAGATTTGAAAACAACATTGCTTTATGAGCTTCAGTACATTGTTTAATATAGTTAATTTGTAGATAAATGTTGTAATATTGTAGATAATACACTAACACAATAACTCTCTGCAATGTCGAATTAAACATACCTGCACTTGTGTTATCGTTTGTGATTGCCAATTCCATATTGAAATCTCTTATGCTTATACATAAAGGATACGAACCTAAGTTCTTATTCTCCTTTTTGGTCTCCATATACACACGAACCCCCATATCATTCCTAATCTCCATTGGAGGACAATTGTCGTTCACAATGTATTTGATTTCTACAATTTTATCTGATGTATCAATCGATAGTTGTTCTGCAATTGTAGAAATCAGAATTCCGTAGCTTGCATTCTCATCTACCACAATGGCATCAACTTCAAAATCTCTAAATCTGCCATAGTGATCCCAATTTCCATTCAATTTTAGCATTATTGGGATTTTTGACATGATTTCGTGTAGTTGAGAGAAAAAGATGAAGAACAGATATATGTTCGACAATTTGAGTACTGAGGTCGATGAAGAACAATTTTGAATTCTACAATTTGTATTGCATTGTAGAATTTGTAAAAGCAATTTGACTACTGTAGCTTATGAAGCTTGCGTTGTTTTAGAATTGTAGTGAATGAGAGAATTACGCAGCAATGAGATCTCTTTCCTTTTCAAAATTCGAATTTAATGTGGAAAGAATCAAACGCAGATTTCATGCCTTCTTTTTAGCGCGTTTTAAATGGCAGAATCTTCCTAATTATGGATTGGTCTATAAATTGTAGTAAAAGTGTGGACTGGGCGGGTAATTAACAAATTATGAACATTTTTGGTAATAAGGTTTCATATATGGTATAGATAGGAAAAAATCCCTTAGTTAATTACCCGATATAAATAAGTTTTAGTTACAAAATATATACAATCCACCTTAAAAGGCTCCCAATCTATTATTTGTGTCTTCAATCAAGGGAAGTAGTTACACCCTTTTCCTTTTTTTTCTCCGCTTCTATTTTCTTATGTTTCCACTCATATGTTTTCTCACAAATCATCTTCTGATTTTTCAAAATCTCCTCGGTCTATTGAAATAGTAGGTTTCATATAACATTAGCATTAACACAGCCCCAGTCTATTGACAAAATCAATATGATCTTAGATTTGGTGAAAATGATTTGCAGATTTGGTGAAAATTTTGAGTTCAATATTTCAATATGAACTCAGAATTGGTAACACTTACCTATCTGATTTATACATAGTAAAAATAAATTTTATACAACTAATTATATATTATATAATTTATTTACAACTTATCTACAACTTTCACACATTATTTCTTTCCAGTTAAATACAACTACAATAACATACAACTTAAATATTGTCACGGTCCGGATTTTTCACCCTCAGGGGTTGTGATGGTGCCTACAAATAAAAGCTAGGAAAGCCAATTGTTCCAATTACTTAACCTTTTTCATACATTTTAATCCTTTAACAATGGTGAACAAACATCATATAAACAGCGGAATTGAATAAGCGAGAGAGACGAAATGTAACAGTTTAATATTAATACCGATACAATTCCACAAACTAAAAAGCTACCCAGATCTGGTGTCACAATTTCACAAATTGTCTAAGAGTACTACCAATAAGGGTCTGAAAGATAAATACAAGCAGTTTCAGAAATATATAGAAGAAACAGTATAGAAAGATAAAAGGAGACGTCAGGGCCTGCGGACGCCTGCAGGACTACCTTGGGTCACCTGAATGGACTGAAGACAGCATCCTCACTGCGGTCCAAAAACTGCAGCACTAGTATCTGCACACAATACAGAGTGTAGTGTCAGCACAACCGACCCCATGTGCTGGTAAGTGCCTAGCCTATCCTTGGTGAAGTAGTGACGAGGATAGGACCAGACTACCAAATAAACCTCTGCAGTTATATCATATACAAAGGAAAACTAAAAGCAGATATTCACAGTTAAAGATGAGAGGAGGAAAGCATGATGCGGGGAGTATCAGATAACAACATAATACCAAAAAGGAATGTAAAGAAACCAAAATTCAATTGCTAACAAGAATAAGAAGAACAAACACAGTATTCACTTTCATATCTTTCTTGTTGCAGGCATGCAACCCGATCCCATTTCAAATTTTACTGTGGCGGCGTGCCACCCGAACCCATTTCATATATCTTGTTGCAGGCGTGCAATCCGATCCCATTTCATATATCTCATTGCAGGCGTGCCACCCAATCCCATTTCAAATATCACTGGGGCAGCGTGTCACCCACTCCCATTTCATATATCTTATTGCAGACGTGCAACCCGATCCCATCTCAAATATCTTTGTGGCGCCGTGACACCTGCTCCCATTTCATATATCTTGTTGCATGCGTGCAACCCGATCCAATTTACAAATCAACATCAATCACAAAAGAATCCCGGCAAGGGAACAAGAGTATAACAATAACATTCCGACAAGGGAGACAATATCATAAAAAATAACACCCCGGCAAGGGAAACAATGTCATAACAATAACATCCCAGCAAGGGAGACAATATCATAAACAATAACATCCCGGCAAGGGAGACAATATCATAAACAATAGCATCCCGGCAAGGGAACCAACAATGCTAATCAACATATTAAGCATGAATAAATCTCAACGGAGTCACAACAATTACAACACTAGACCCACGGGCATATTTGACACCGACGTATAGATACGCGTCACCATGACTATACATCATACTCTACAATTAATACATAGCAATAAGACACAACTCCTAATCCCTCGAGCTAAGCTTAGACCAAACACTTACCTCGAAGCCACGAACACAATTCAAACCTCAACTACCACTTTACCTCTTGTTTCCACCACCAATTTGCTTGTATTTAGCCACAAGTTACTTAACTATATCAATAAATTCTAATGCATGAAAATAAGTTTTCCAATGATTTTCCAAAAAAGTCAAAAATTGACCCCGGGCCCACATGATCAAACCCCAAGGTTCGAACCAAAACCCGATTACCCATTCACCCACGAACCCAAATATATAATTTATTTTGAAATCGGACCTCAAATCGAGATCCAAATTCCCAAAATTTGAAAGACCTAAGTTCTACCCAAAACACCCAATTTTCCTCATGAAAACCCTTGATTTTGAGTTGAAATCATGTGAAAAGATGTTAAAGATTAATGAAAACGAGTTAGAAATGACTTACAATCGATTTGGAAGAGTAGTTGTCTTTGAAAAAATGCCCAAAGGTGTTTAGGTCTTGAAAAGGTTTGAAAAATACGTCTAAGTTATGATTTAGCAGATTGCAGATGTCGCAATTGCGAACCCTTAAGGAACCTGCTATCTTCGCATTTGCGATCAGATGTTCGCAATTGCGAACTCGCATTTGCGATAGCTAGGGATATCTGAGTTATTCGCATTTGCGAAGAATTGCTCGCAATTGCGAGAAAGGCTGGCCAGGGCATACTTCGCAATTGCGAAGTGACCCTCGCAATTCTCAAGCTTGATAGGCTCGCAATTGTGACACCTGAGCTTGCAATTGCGAGATTAGGGCCTGCAACACATACCAGCTGAAAACCCTCAACTTCCTAAGTTCAATTCCACTCTATGGCCTATCCAAAACTCACCCGATCCCTCGGAGCTCCAAACCAAACATACACACCAACATAAAAAACATCATACGAACTTTCTCGTGCAATCAAATCATCAAAATAACATCAACAACTATGAATTAAACACCAAATTCATAAAATCATTCAAGAACACCAAAATTTCCGATTTCTCAACTTTAAGTCTGTTTTTATACTAAACCAATTCTGATCTTTACCATATTTTACAGATTCAACCTAATTATTATTTCAAACTTGTACCACGCTCCGGAACCAAAATACGGGCTTGATACCATCAATTTCAAACATCTTTCATTTCCAAAAACGCTATATATTCCAGAAAATAATTTTCTTTAAACATTCATTTCTTGGGCTTGGGACCTCAGAATTCGATTTTGGGCATATGCCCAAATCCCAAAATTTACTACGGACCCTACGAGACCGTCGGATCACGGGTCCGGATCCGCTTACCAAGAATGTTGACCAAAGTCAATTTAAATTCATTTCAAAAGCAAAATTTATCATTTTTTTTACAGATTTTCATATAATGGCTTTCCGGATACAAGCCTGGAAAGGGCACACAAATTGAGGTGAGACAAAAAGAGGTTTTTAAGGCCTCAGAATACAGAATTTATTTTTAAAACAAGTAATGACCTTTTGGGTCATCACAAATATAAATTTTATACAAAATTTATACAATCTATCTTTTGTATATTTTGTATTTGATATATACATAGTAAAATAAATTTCATACAACTAATTATATATTATACAATTTATCTATAACTTATCTACAACTTTCACATATTATTTCTACTCAGTTAAATACAACTACAATAACATACAAGTTAAATACAAAATTTATACAATATATCTTTTGTATATTTTGTATCTAATTTATACATGGTAAAAATAAATTTCATACAATAGTTAAATAATATATATATATATATATATATATATATATATATATATATATATATATATATATATATATATATATATATATATATATATATATATATATATAGAACAATAAAATAAACAATCTTATGTTACTAGGAAGGCTTTATTAGCTTGGGAGAAGGTTTGCACTCCAAAGTCAATGGGTGGACTAGGATTGATAAACATGAAACTTTGGAACAAAGCTGCAATAACTAAAGTTAGTGGGACATTGATCATAAGATAGACAGGCTATGGATCAGATGGTTGCATGCATACTATATCAAGAATCAACAATTTTGTCAAATGGATATTCCTCTACAGGCTGGTTGGATGGTAAGGAAAATGTTTGAGGCTAGAAATACATTGGTACTGATTCAAAACAACACTGTTGGTAGTTTAATTAAGCAGATATATCTTCAGTTAATTGGGAACAACGAGAGGATTTCATGGAAGAGACTGAGATTTGGAAATAATGCTCATCCAAAAGCTCAATTTACATTATGGCTACAGATGCAGGGTAAATTTCTGACTATGGATAGAATTGCCTCCTTGGGTGTAAATGTGGATCATGCCTGCAATCTATGTAATAGTCACAATGAAACGAGAAACCATATCTTCATGGAATGTCCTTACTCTGTCAAAATTTGGGAAAGTGTGCTAAAATGGATGAAGGTTCCTGTTTCAGGACAACACAATGGGAACAACTGGAGAATTGGATCATTCAAATAGCAAAGGGTAAATCACAGAGAGCTCAGGTATTCAAGATGGCATATACAGAATGGGTGCATACAATATGGATTGAAAGGAATCAACGCAGATTTGAAAGGAGATCAAGGAGTTCAGATCAATTACTGAGGGAAATTTTATATGTGTGTAATATCCGAGCATCTACTAGAATTAAAGAAATGGTCCAACATCTTAGTATTTAGTTAGTTCTAGTAGTAAGTATTTCTTAGTAGCTTAATTAGATAGCAGACTGTGATGTAGTCATACTATGGTTCCTGATTTGTAAATATTCTGGTGATTAATAAAATTTTAATTACCAAAAAAAAATTGCTACAATTTTACTACAATTTCGTCAATATAATGTATATCATGTCTTCTTCTTCGAGTTTCAATCTGAAATTCTGCCAAAAACAAGTCTAATCTTCACCAAAACACCCTCAAAATTGAGATATAAACTTCAAACCATATTCCCAATTGTTTGCAACAACACCCAATCCAAACAAATAATGATTTTTGAAAATTCAAATTCGAATTCAAAAGCTTCAAAGATTTTTAATGGCTGTCAATGGTAGAATTGCTGCTCTTTTTTCCTTTGCTTTACATTATTAAAATTAGGGATTGAGAAATAGAGAGAGAGACGTAGAGAGAATTTCTAATTTTTTGCAACAACATCCAATTCAAACAAATATTATTTTTTGAAAACCTAAATTCGAATTCAAAGCTTCAAAACTTTTTAATGATTGTCAATTGTGGAATAGCTTTTAATGATTGACAAAAGGGGTTGCTCGGATGGTAAGTAACCTCCACTTCCAATCAAGAGATTGTGAGTTCGAGTCACCCCAAGAGCAAGGTGGGAGTTCTTGGAGGGAAGGATGCCGAGGGTCTATTGAAAATAACATCTCTACCCCATGGTAAGGGTAAGGTCTGCGTACACACTACCCTCCCCAGACCCCAATAGTGAGATTATACTGGATTGTTGTTGTTGTTATTGTTGTAATGGTGGAATAGTGGGTGAGTGCAAGATACATGGTGGAGGGAGGTGTAAAGAGAGAAACGTGGGGGGGGTGAAAGATACGGTAGAGTTATTTTAGGACACTAATTATTATTATTAATTTCCTTAAAATGTACATAAATGGTAATTGGGTATATAAAATATAATTATAGTAAAACTTGAGTAGAGAGGGTAATATAATTTCATATAGTGTATAGGAATATAAAAATTCCTTTTTGGTATTGAAGACTTCGATGCGTATATGGAGTATTTGTTCTTTTTTCGCTTTAGATGCTTTATTAAGGTCGAATGACAAAAATAGGATATTTCGATGTCATTATTCATTTTATTTTTCATAGTAAAAGAAGTTAGAAAAAAAAAAGCCTCATTAGATTTTAAAGTTTTTTGGGCAGGATTTTTCTCGATTGTTAGAATTTTAAAGCATGTTAGGTAGAATTTTAAAGCACGCAACAGTTACGGTGATCGTCAGATTTTTGCGACAAATCTTGATGGATCACCAAAATTTTCATCATTGTGGCTGAAAGTTCTGATGATCATCATAATTTCTAATGCTTCACTAGCATTAAACATTTTGGTGATCATCCGAATTTTTGGTGGTTCAAAATTCTTGCAACCGTGTTTTAAAATTCAGGCCCAGAGCATTTTTTCTCAAAACTTTTCTTAAGGGTGTCAAAAAATAAACAGTCCATCCAACATAATTACTTACTTTATTGATTCAATATTGCACATTTTTATATAAAGTAAATATTAAAACTAAGAAACAGGTAAAATTTCTTAATTTGGAGAATTTTTATTGAGAAAATGTCCAAGTATTGCATCCTAGTAAACTATCTTATGTAGGCGAAATGGCTTCCTGGCCACTTAAACTTGTAGGGCTTTTGAAAGCCGATACACAAACTTTAATCTTTCCCATTTAAACACTCAAACTCGTGAAACCTATAACTAATAAATACATGTGATCATTGACTATGCTTATGTGGTGATAGCTTATCTTACGTGGACATAGTGCGTACAAGTCACATTCAAATGGCGCGTGTATCTGTTACTATTCATTAAAAAAGATTGTAAAATCAAAAAAATAAACAGAAACTATAAGGAAAACCAAAAAAGAAGAAGAAATCTCGTCCGCCGATTTCCATAATAGAAACACCCCCTGGATCTCGTCTTCTACACACCACCCATGTATCTTCGCATCATCCCCAATGACCAGAAACAAGGCTTCACCCATAACTCACAGCAACGACCAAACGAACTCAACCAGTCTCTCCTCCTCATCTACGCCTAACAGCGCCCCCCCCCCCCCCCGGATTTTGAGCTTTTCTTGTTCTCAATCTAAAAGCTAGCTGCCTACCACCAGAAACGGCTGCAAGATAAACACACATACACGCAAGGGACAGAGAAACAGATCTGGGGGGGTGAGAATGAGAGAAAAGGAGATGGGGAAGTGAGCGAAAAAACAAAGGGACAAAGATATTTTTGTGGTTGTTCGGTTTGAGTGTTGAGGACGTTCGAGATCGTCGGCGAGTTGTTTTTTTCCTGGTTCGTGGTACAATTTCCAGATTTCTGTTGATCATATATTATCCATACTTTTACTCGTTGTCTCTAATTCACTTGAACAGTTCTAAGTATCCGTTGTTGTTCCTTTGTGATCGATTTTTTCTGCCGTAGTAATGTGTAAATTATTTGTGGCCCTCTTTGTAGTTAATTTGGCTTGCTGGGTCATTTTGGTACCTTGAGTTAGGTAAAAGTTGCACAGCTATGGTGAAGAAGAAAATAAGGGAAATAGAAGAAAAATTAGAAATTAATAAATTTATTCCAGCACAACTATGGGGTTTGTTTTGGCGCCCTTGATTGTAACAATCCCATTGGTCATTTGCTGACTGGATGGACACGTATGTGAATGTGTAATACACGCGCATAGGATCAAGGGTCAAATGTGTTTATTAGTTAAGGGTTTCACGAGTTTGAGTGTTCAAATGGGAAAGTCCAAAATTTGTGTATCGGCTTTCAAAAGCCTTACAAGTTTAAGTGGTCAGGAAGCCAATACGCCTTTTATGTATAACTAATGTGTATTACCTCCCTATGGTCTTAAGAGCTAAAAAATAAATTTACTGAAGTGAAAGTTTTAAAAGTTAAGAAACTTTGATACAACAAATTGCATTATTCAAATTATATCTAAAAAATTTATATATCATTTTCCCCATTTCCTACATCAAGACGTGACTATTTAAATAAAATACTAGATTATAAGATCTTTGTAAAGTACATTTAAAAAGTGGTATCCAATCGCTATACCTAAAAGAAGGCTTGCCAGTACATAATTTTGACAAAAGCAGCAAATGGAAAATATCAATAATGGAATCTTGAGTTGGCAACTTTAATGGCCAGCAAATTGAGGAGAAAATGGCATTGTAATAGTTATTATCGACTGTTTTTTTCAAAGTCATTTTCGACTTTAGCTTTCTCAAAAGTTGAATATGAAATCATGATAACTTTTTGCAATTATCATTCTTATCTAATTAGTTTTTCACTTCTTACTAACAACGCGAAAAAAAAAAAAACTAAAATTTTCAAATATTACTTCAGGAAAATTTGAAATGAGTTCAGAAAAATACATATAAACGTAGTATATTAGTTGAATTTTGAACACTTTTTGCTAAGACATTAAGCTTATAATAAAAAAATGCACCAATTTAACGCTTCATCACGAATTAGAAACATACAACAGTGATAATTATATTTTGATCCTAAATAAATTGGATCGATTATATGAATCATCAATAATTATGTTTCTCATTGAAAACATAATCATGTTTCTCTATTTAAATTTATTATTTTATTAGCCAATATTATATTAAAAAATAATTAAAGTGACGCTTAAAGTTATCTTACCCTCTTTGGCAAATTCGAGTCTAATAATTCTGCATGTGTGAACTTGCTGATATTATCAATTAATCTGATAATATTATTTTGGAATACGTAAAAAAAAAATACAACTACTCCATCTTTTGTTAATAGTAAGAAAACATTATTCAAAATCATTGTTCCACGTAATACTCATGTATACGAATTTGTATTCCTCATTGTCAATTTACAAACTTCAAATGAGAAAAGTCAAAACATAAATCACTAGTATAAACTATCAACTTTAGTCTAGACTCTAGAGAAAGTGATGTTGCAATTATTAAAAACTTTGGGGGTCTGATAGTAATATGATAATAGTTGGGGGCCCTGTGAGAATGAGAGAAGATCTCGTAGCTGGAGACTCAATTATGGAGAGTTGTGGTTGGTTACTATTTTAAGCTATATTCCACCATTAAATTAATCGAGTTTTACGAATAAAATAAAATTAGAACAATAATAATACCATTTTTGATAGTCGGCTCTAAAAAAAGAATAACACTTATGATAATTCTTTTAAAGTAATAATGTATTCATCAATTGCGTCAATCCTGAATTAGATAGCTCATTTAAAATTTTCTACATCAAAAGGAAAAAAATAAAATTTTCTAACAAAAAGAATGGCCATTTTATCAAATAGTAGGATCGCACTAGTAGAAGTGTGATCGCGAGAAAAAAACTAGTGTAAAATGTCACACTTATAATTTGTTAAAAAAAATAAAAATCTAACTCATTCACAAGCCAAAATAATGAGAATAATGCTATATTTGTTAGGGCCATTCAAAATTTAATCGTAACTGATAACCGATCTGTAAAAGTGGCTTAATGATTTATTGGTATCGGATTATTGGTTGGTGAACGGATTGAAATTTTATAATTAATGGTTTATCAGTTTGGGAGAAAATTACTCAATTTCCTTATTGGATAAACCGTTAACCCGTTAAGAACTACTAGTATTAGTACTCCCGTGATGCGCGATATAAATCAACTCGAATATGATTTGGGTTATTTGAATTATGTGCAAATAACCTTAATTTCAAACCTTCTATACAGAAATTATAAATAATTATTTGATATTAATTAAGAAGCAGTACATGAAATCATTTTTCAAATCTCATAGTGAATAACCTGTTTTCTTTTTTTATATTCGTAATAACCCAACCTCTTGATTTTAACACCTGTATTATATTTTACAGTCAATATTAAATAATACTAACTATGTAACGTTATGATCTGTTTTGTTTTAGCACATTAAATTATATTATTTTAATAAAATTCTTACTACCACTTTATTTTTCATCTCAAATTCAAGTAAGTATTATCCTTCTACATTCTTAGACAAAAAAAATTCTCTTTTTTGCTTTTTGCTTATAGTTTTTGTATTATTTATTACTTAATATTGTTATATTGTAATGTGATCTTTTATTAGCTTATAAATGGATATACAGAAATAAATACTCCCTATATAGATTATGATGGTGTTTGGATTAGCTTTTAAGCTGTTCAAATCAGTTTTTAAGCTTTTTTGCAGTGTTTGATAAAGTTAAAAAGTACTTTAAATAAGTAGAAAAAAAACTGCTTAAAATAAGCCAAAGTAACAAGTTGGGCAACCCCAACTTATTGCTTTTTGGTTTAAAAGCTATTTTTGCCTTTTGGTTTAAAATCACTTTTTCTAAGTCAATTCAAACGGACTCTAAATTTGTCTAAGTTCTATTTAAATTATGTCTAAAATCTATTCATTCAACTACTTCCATTAATTATGTTCTATTTATAATTCATAATTATTAATATTGTCCTAAAATTGTCAAGTGGCTTCTTTTTAACTTGCCACTTGGCTTAACCATAATGCATATCACCCTCCTTTTAATATAATATAGATTATATTTATATTTTTAACCGTTATGAAGCAACTTTTTAGCATCTTGAGCTTCAACATCATCAGAACTTGTTTTTGGGGTAGGACTAGACAAATATGGATAGTTCTTGATACTTTTCTGCTCTAATGATTCATTTAACTTGGTAACTGAAGCAAAATTTTATCCAGAATTTATATTAACCAAACTTTTATTACTAGTTAAGGATCTACAATTTGTATTTTGGCTTGCTTATTGTAGAAGATCTAAAATAAAAGAAACTGTCAGTTAATGAGAGCTTCATTAGCCTACTAGAGTGTGATTGTGATTGGATCGTTTATCTATTGTTTACTGTCTAGCTTACTTATGTAATTTATATTGTCTATTTTGATTTATTGATAAACTGACGATAACTGTTCGATATTGATCCGACCGATATTTTATTAGATGACTAACGAATTAATACATTTATAAGTCGATAACTGCTAAATCGAATAGCAACCCTAATATTTGTTGTCAATTTGAACCATTATTCGTCCGGGGTTTAGAACTATTTATGTTTTAGGAAGCTCAAAATTGTCTATGTTTTTCTTTGAGCATCCAAAATTAGAGCCTACTATTTAATTTATTCAAACTCGTGTCTGATAAATCCACTAAAATAATAAAATCTTTATGCCAAGAAATTATTTATTCTTAAAGAAGCTGAGCTAACTTGAGTAATATTCAAAAGCTTATGTGTAAAAAGTATTTATCCAATTAGGTTATATATATATATATATATATTGATTAATATTAATTGGTACTCCTAATATGATAAAAAGTATTTAAACTACTATAACATCATCTATATATAATAACCATTCACTATAAAATTCAGGTTTTTCGGAACCGATTTTATGCTAAGTTATAATATATGTCATGTATAACAACGCTTCACTATAGCAGCCAAAAAATATCGGATCAAATGAGATGTTATAGAGAGATTTGATTGTATTACAAGTTAAATGTGACTGAAAAATCGTTTACGTCGTCAATACATGTATAAATTAAACGGAAAAGATCTTGAAATACCCCTATACTATTGTAAATCACTTAAACTATGCCCTCGTTATACTATCGAACCAGAAAGACTTTTATCGTCTTATTATTCGCACGCATATACTACTAAATGGACGATAAATTCTAAATAATCTATAACAATAGAAGGGTATTGCAGGACCTTTTTGGTAAATTAAATCTATATGCATTTATTGAAAAATAAAAGAAAAATATCACTAAGGGATATTAACGACTTTTCAACCACATAGGAAGTACACATTACATCTTAAATAAATTCCGATGATGATTTCAGACATATCCCTCACACACACATTTTGTCTAAAAAACATCATCGGAAAATCATCATGTCGTGGCAAACATACGTCGATGAGCACCTTTTGTGTGACATTGAGGGCAACCACCTGACCGCCGCCGCTATCGTCGGTCACGACGGCGCCGTTTGGGCTCAAAGCTCCAATTTCCCTCAGGTCTTTCATCTATTTTCCTATTTTTGTGATTTATCGAATCAGTAGTATAAGTTTTTTTTTTGTTTAGTTCAATTTGCTTTTGATGATAAATCTAGATTGGTTTATTCAAATCCGATCCAAAATCTTTTTTGGTGAAGCCGTTGACTTGCGGAGAATTTAGTTGACCATTGAGATGCTTAGTTAATATTGAACAGATCTTATTGTTATTGATTTTATAGTCACTTTCTTTGTAGATGGTGGATAGAGCCGGATCCAGGAGTTCGACCTTTAAGATTGTTAAGTCGGATCCAAGATTGAAATTTAATGAGTTCAATTTTATACTGAATTAATTATACCGTTAAAATTATGGGTTCAAATCTAACATTTATTAAGATTTTAGTAGGTTTTTACATACATATCTATATACCATATTCAAAGTTATGGGCTCAGATGAACCCGTAGTCAAAAGGTTACATCTGCCCTGGTTGTTAACACAGAACTCACTTTGCTCTTAAAATTATGGGTTTAGATCTAATATTAATAATTTTAGATAGAAGTTCAGATATAATATTTATTGAAATTTAGGATCTAGAGTCGATTTTATTATATGTATACATCTTTTATTATTTTGGCTTATGTATAGATAGTTCGAGCCAAAAAGTGATGGATTCAACTGAACTAACAGAAGTCATGCTAGATTTGCATTTGAGTACAGACCTGATTTTGACATATCAATGTGTGAATACACAAGAACAATTGCTTATGAATATGTTTGCCTTCTAAGTTTGCATCTTACGACTTTGTCGATGACTTTGTAATTTATTGATATTCATGTTCTTGTAGTTCAAACCCGAGGAGATTAAGGCCATTATGAATGATTTTGAGGAACCTGGTACACTTGCTCCTACTGGCCTGCATCTTGGTGGCACAAAATACATGGTCCTTCAAGGTGAAGCAGGTGTTGTCATTCGAGGAAAGAAGGTATCTTTTATGTTCATTTGGAATGTTGTTGAAATGAAACTGCAAAAAAAAGGTTTTGCATACTGTTTGAGCTAGTAGAATGCATTTGTGTGATTTTCTTGCAATGCAATTTAAAGAGTGTTTTTAAGGATTATTGGAATGCAAGATCTTTTCTTACTTGTTGAACAACCAGATTATGTCGTACCTCGTTTCAGAATATTGAGGATGATACTTAATTCGAGATTCTTATGTAAAACTGAAAGATTAAGGTCTGCGCAGGGGTGGAATTAAGGGGGGGGGGGGAAGGGGGTTTACCCGAACCCCCTTCGCCGAAAAATTATACTGTGTATATAAGGCAAAATTTGTTTTACCTCTATATATTATGTTCTGAATCCCCTTAACACAACCCAAAAGCATAGCTTAGTGGTCAAGGAGGTTGAAAATCTTTGCAAGGTCAGTGGTTCAATTCTCACTGGCCACAATCTCTTTTAATTTTTTCACTTTTTTTGAACCTTCTTAGCGGAAATCTGCCTCCGCCACTGGTCTGCGTACGCACTATCCTCCCTGACCCTACTTGTGAAATTACACTGGGTTTTTTGTTGTAATAGGGAACTTCTACTACTTATTTTATTTTTATTTTGTACAATATTGACATGAAATGAGCATAAATGGATAGTGAAGATTCATATAGCCGACCCAACCTATTTAGGATTGAGGCGTATTTGTTGATGTAGTAGTATGTACAACTGAATCAAGTGTTTATTAGAAATGCCATACTTCAAAAGGCTGTTTGTGATATTTCATTCTTTTTTATTCAGGGACCGGGTGGTATTACAATCAAAAAGACTAATATGGCTATACTTATTGGCATCTATGATGAGCCAATGACTCCAGGACAGTGTAACCTGGTTGTCGAGAGGCTCGGCGATTATCTCCTTGAGCAAGGTTTTTAATTCACTGGTAAGTGTTATTCACCTTTGGTTTTCTTTGATATTTTCTGCAAGATTGAATTTTTAATGAATTGCCTTCCTTTGAAATGGTTGCAGAATTTTCTTTCAATATGTTTGTATTGAAGTTTGTGGTGTTTGCTGATAATGGATGGATACTCAAGAATTGGAAAGTGGTAGATATGATTACTTTCTGGATTCAAACAGTTCTCTTTGTGTTTTGGTTTTGCAAGAATTGATTTAAATTATTTTTAAGTGAGACACTCTGATTATTTTTGAATGGAATGTTATTGGTACTTAACAATGGATTTCACTTTTTGGTTTGTGTAATATACAGCTCCTGGATTTCATCTCTCAAAATCTTCCTCATACATGCTTAGCTTCTGTTTCTATGCATGGTATGCATACAAAATGGTTGTGCCCCAAAATTCACCCCCACCCCCACCCCCACCCACCCAAAAAAAAACAACAATCTCCTTTAGCTGCCAAAATGGTGTACCTATATACTTGAAGAATATATCTAAAGTAACTACCTCACCCTCAAACTAGTTGGAGTCGTTCGACTATTTCATCGGGTACTTGCTATCTCATCATCACATATATATGATAATTTTGCTCACTTTAAGGGCTTCTGCTGATACTGAATTATGTTCTTCCAGGATTTTTATCCACTTCTTTGACCAATTAGTCATACCTTTAGTTGCAATCTTTCTTTATAATTCGACCGATGAGTTCTGAATCGCCTAAAGTAGTGGCCCATCAAAAATGATCTAATGAATAATAGTCATTGTTTCATTATGATTGTTCCTCGATTTTAGGCATTTAGGGCCATAAAATGAATTCAGTATGATTTTTAATTTTCGTGTGTTAATATTCACGCCTTATTCATGAATTCGGGAGACAAGTTTCGATTTGTCTAAAATTTTGTGGGCCTATCAGAAATAACCTAATGAAAAATAATCATTGTTTTGCCATGACCGTTCCTCGTTTGTTGGGATTCTAGGGCCATAAAATAGGAATTTAAGATGATTTCCAATTTTGCGTGTGCTAATGTCCATACTATCTTCATGAATTCAGGAGCTGGGTTTTGAATCGCCCAAAATTTTGTGGGCACATAAAAAACGACTTAATGAATAATAGTCATTGCTTCACCATGACCATTTCTATTTCTCGGTATTTTAGGGCCATACAACAGGAATTCAAAACGATTTTCAATTTTTAGTGTACTAATGTCCACAACATCTTCATGAATTCGAGCGACGGGCTCCGAATCGCCTAAAATTTTGTGGGACCATCAGAAACGACCTAATGAACAATAGTCATCGCCTTGCCATGACTATTCCTCTTTTTTTGCATTTTATGGCCATAAAACAGGAATTCAGGATGATTTTTAATTTTTCGTGTGCTGATGTCCACACCATCTTCACGAATTCGGGCGATAGACTCCGATTCGCTATGACAGTTCCTCGTTTTTTGACATTTTAGGGTCATAATGTTCAAGCCATCTTTATGAATTCGTGCGACAGGATCTGAATCGCCTAAAGTTTTGTAGGCCCATCAGAAATGACCTAATAAATAATAGACATTGCTCCGACATGACCGTTCCTCATTTTGGCATTCAGGGACTTAAAATAGGAATTCAGGACGGTTTTTAATTTTTTGTGTGCTAATGTCCATGGCATCTTCATTAATTCGAGCGACGGGTTCCGAATCACCTAAAAATTTATGGGCCTATCAGAAACGACCTAATGTACAATGGTCATCGCTTCGCTATGACTGTATCACATTTTTTGACGTTTTAGGGTCATAAAACAGAAATTTAGGACGATTTTAATTTTGCGTGTGCTAATGTCCACGTCATCTTCATGAATTCGTGCAACGGGTTCCGAATCGCCTAAAAATATGTGGGCCTGTAAATAATGATCTAATAAACAATAGTAATCGCTTCGCCATGATTGTTTCTCTTTTTTTGGGCATTTTAGGGCCATAAAACAAGAATTCAAGATTAGCCTTTTTGTGGACCCATTAGAAACGATTAAATGAATAATAATCATTGCTTAGCCATGATCATTCCTCGTTTTTTGGCGTTTTGGGTTCATAAACAAGAATTCAGGATCATTTCCAATTTTTTGTGTGCTAATGTCCACGTTATCTTCATAAATTCGGGCGACAAGCTCCAAATCGCCTAAAATTTTATGGGCGCATCAGAAATGAGAACGACCTAGTGAACAATAGTCATTATTTCGCCATGTCTGTTCCTCATTTTTGGTATTTCAGGACCATAAAACAATTCAGGATGATTTTTAATTTCTCGTGTGCTAATGTCCATGTCATCTTCATTAATTCGGGCGACAGGCTCCGAATCATCTAAAATTTTGTAGGCTTATCAGAAATGATTTAATGAACAATAGTCATTGATTCGCCATGATTGTTCCTCGTTTTTTTATTTTATGGCCATAAAACAGGAATTTAGGACGATTTCTAATTTTCCGTGTGCTAATGTCCATGTTAGCTTCATGAATTTGGACGACAGGCTTCACATCGCCTAAAATTTTATGGGCCCATCAGAAACGACCTATTTAACAATATTCCTTGCTACGACATGTCTGTTCCTTGTTTTTTCGCGTTTTTGGGCCATAAAACATGAATTCTAGCTATTTTCAATTTTTCGTGTGCTAACATCTGCGCCATCTTCATTAATTCGGGTGACGGGCTCTGAATCGCCTAAAATTTTGTGGATCGATCAAAAATGACCTAATGAACAATAGTCATTGCTATGCCACAAGCATTCCTCGTTTTTGGCATTTTAGGGCTATAAAACATGAATTCTAGGCGATTTTCAATTTTTTATGTGCTAATATCTATGCCATCTTCATTTATTCGAGTGACGAACTCTGATTCTCCTAAAACTTTGTCGGCGCATGATGGTAGGCTAGAAACTCATGTTTAGTCATAGTTTGCACCCTAATTACTACATTTTACTTATGTTTGAGCTTAAATGATAGTGAATTGTGCTTATTATGTGTTTTATGCCTTGCAGGAAGTGATTCTAGGTTAAAAAGATAATCGGGAGCTAAATTGAACAAGTTGGAGCATTGAAGTCTAAGTAAAATCCCAAGAAATTAAATCGGGATAGCGTCCGGAGGTCAGAAGTCGCTTTCTGAACTTTCCCACTAGCACCCCGCATGGGGAGATACGCCTGTACAATTTTCTCAGAGTATTTCTCCTTTTTCGGCTTGAAAAGGGTAGTTTCGTCGTAGCCCACTCCTACGTGGTATAAATACACCAAAAAGACGTTTTTGAAGGGACTTTTGACCTTAAAAGCTTTTGGAGAGAATTGGAGGCTTCAAGACATAAGATTTCATCATCTTTCCATCAATTCAATACGAGAGTTTAGATTGTAACGTTATATTGATGCTTTCTTACTCTTTAGTTATATTTGCGATGACTTCCTCCATAATTATGGAGTAGTTTCCCTTAAGGTTTGACGGATATGGTATTTTGATTGTAATTTGTGGATTTTGACTCTAGTTCTTTGCTTGAATTCATTTATGGAGCTTTGAATTGTTTACACTTTTATTCACCAGTTTATTTAATCGAAAGAGGAATATTGTGGTGATTATCTTGAGTTATTTTGTTTGGTTTAATTTAGTGATTCTCTTAAGTAATCGAAAGAGCTTGTTGAATTGTTGGTTAAATCAAGTTAGGAGAATATTCGAGAGACGTTCTCCTGAAGACTAAACCATTAACGCATGCTTGCATATTTCACAGTGCTTATATTAGTTCACTTCGTAGAGTTAAGATTTAATCGGAAGAGGAATCTTGACTACATGTTTGAACTAATCATCGAGTGAATTCGTTAGAATGAATTGAACTAGAGTTGGATCCTAAATAGTTATCTTGCCCCTATCCTGTTATGACCCTTATTTCTCACATTGATAAGAAACCAATTATGCTAATCTCTAGTTTGTTTCAGTCAATTGTCAATTGCTTTACTTTAGTAGTTAATCGTAGTTCTTAATCATTCCAAATCAAGTTTTGATCATCCTGAATAGCAGTTAAACCAGAAATTACTAGAGCATTATTTAAATCCAATCCCCGTGGAGACGATAATTTTACTATACTATCCTTGTCTAGAGAGCATCAATTTTGTGTTGTGTTTTGCGCTCTTCAACCCATCAGAAACTATCTAATGAGCAATAGTCATTGCTTTGCCATGATCGTTCCTTATTTTTTGGTATTTTAGGACCGCAAAATAGGTATTCAACATGATTCCCTATTTTTTATGTGCTAATATCCATACCATCTTCATGAATTCGGGCCACCTACCCCGAATTGCCTAAACTTTTGAGAGCCTATCAGAAACAACCTAATAAACCATAGTCATTGCTTCTTCGTATTGTTCCTCATGTTTTGGTGTTTTAGGCCGAAAACGGTAATGTCGAAGCCATGACTATTATTTATTAGGTCAATTTTGATTGCCCAGCAAAATTTTATGCGATTCAGATCCGGTAGTCTGGATTCATGCAGATGACGTGGACTATATAGCACACAAAATTTTGAAATCGGATCGAATCTATTTTTTTGCCCTAAAATGCCCATAAAACGAGAAACGGTCATGCCAAAGCTATGACTATTATTCATTAGGCCATTTTTGATGTCTCCATAAAATTTTAGGTGATTTAGATCTAGTAGCCTGGATTCATACAGATGGTGTGTACTATAACACATAAATTTTAAAATCGGCCCGAATTTCAATTTTTTGATCCTAAAATGCCCCAAAAACGAGGAACTCATGCAGATGACGTGGACTATATAGCACACAAAATTTTGAAATCGACTCTAATTTATTTTTTTTGCCCTAAAATGCCCATACAACGAGAAATGTCCATGCCGAAGTTATGACTATTATTCATTAGGCCATTTTTTATGGCTCTACAAAATTTTAGGCGATTCGGATCCGATAGCCTGGATTTATACAGATGGTGTATACTATACCATACAAATTTTAAAATCGGCCTGAATTCTAATTTTTTGGCCCTAAAATGCCCCAAAAATGAGGATCGATCATGGCGAAGCCATAACTACTATTCATTAGGTTATTTTTTATGGCACCACTAAATTTTAGGAGATTCGGATCCGATAGCCCGGATTCATGCAGATGGCGTGGACTATAGTACATAAAAATTTTGATATCGGCTCGAACGCAAGCCATCTTTATGAATTTGTGCGACGGGATACGAATCACCTAAAGTTTTGTAGGTCCATCAGAAATGACCTAATAAATAATAGTCATTGCTCTGACATGATCGTTCCTCATTTTAGCGTTCAGGGCCTTAAAACAGAAATTCAGGACGATTTTTAATTTTTCGTGTGCTAATGTCCATGTCATCTTCATTCATTCGAGTGACGGGTTCCGAATCACCTAAAATTTTATGGGCCCATAAAAAATGACCTAATGTACAATGGTCATTGCTTTGCCATGATTGTTTCTCATTTTTTAACGTTTTAGGGTCATAAAATAGAAATTTAGGATGATTTTAATTTTTCTTGTGCTAATATCCACGCCATCGTTATAAATTTGGGCGACGGATTCCGAATCACCTAAAATGCGTATAAAAGCGACCTAATGAACCATATTCATTGCTATGTTATGATTGTTCTTCGGTTTTTGGCATTTTAGGGTCATAAAACGGGACATGATTTCTAATTTTTTGTGTGATAATGTACACACCATCGTCATGAATTCAGGCGATGGGTTCCGATTCGCCTATAATTTTGTGATCCCATCTGAAACGAACTAATACACAATAGTCATTGCTACGCCATGACCGTTCTTCGTTTTTAGTATTTTCGGGCGCTATAAAATAGGAACTCTGGATGATTTCCAATTTTTCGTTTGCTAATGTCCCCGCCATTTTTATGATTATGGGTGACGGGCTCCGAATTGACTAAAATTTTGTGGGCCCATTAAAAATAACCTAATAAACAATAATCATTGTTTCCCCATGATTGTTCCTCGTGTTTGGCATTTTAAAGCCATAAAATAGAAATTCAGGACAATTTTCAATTTTTTATGTGTTAATATCCATGCCATCTTCATGAATTCGTGCAATGGCCGAATCGCCTAAAATTTTATGGACCCGTAAATAATGATCTAATGAACAATAGTAATCTATTGGCCATGATTGTTCCTCGTTTTTTGGGCATTTTAGGGCCATAAAACAAGAATTCAAGATGATTTTTAATTTTTCGTATGCTAATGTCCACACCATTTTCATGAATTTGGGCGACGGGCTCCAATTAGCCTTTTGTGGACCCATTAGAAACGATCAAATGAACGATAATCATTGCTTAGCTATGATCATTCCTCGTTCTTTGGCATTTTGGGTTCTTAAAACAAGAATTCAGGATCATTTCCAATTTTTTCATATGCTAATGTCCACGTTGTCTTTATAAATTCGGGTGACAAGCTCCAAATCGCCTAAAATTTTATGGGCGCATCAGAAATAACCTAGTGAACAATAATCATTACTTCGCTATGTCCGTTCCTTGTTTTTGGCATTTCATGACCATAAAACAATTCAGGATGATTTTTAATTTCTCGTGTGTTAATGTCCACACCATCTTCATTAATTCAGGCGACGAACTCCGAATCATCTAAAATTTTGTAGGCTTATCAGAAATGATTTAATGAACAATAGTCATCGATTCGCCATGATTGTTCCTCATTTTTTCTTTTACGGCCATAAAACAGCAATTTAGAATGATTTCTAATTTTTCATGTGCTAATGTCCACGCTATCTTCATGAATTTGGGCGACGGGCTTCAGATCGCCTAAAATTTAATGGGCCCATCAGAAATGATCTAGTGAACAATATTCCTTGCTATGACATGGTTGCTCCTTGTGTTTTTGCGTTTTAGGGCTATAAAATATGAATTCTAGACTATTTTTAATTTTTTGTATGCTAATGTTTGCGCCATCTTCATTAATTTGGGTAAAAGGCTACGAATCGCCTAAAATTTTGTGGAACGATTAGAAACGACCTAATGAACAATATTCGTTGCTACGCCACGACCATTCCTCATTTTTGGTATTTTAGGGCCATAAAACAGGAATTCGAGGTGATTTTCAAATTTTCATGTGCTAATATCTATGTCATCTTCATTTTGTTCGGGTGACGGACTCTAATTCTCCTAAAACTTGGTCGGCCCATGATGATGTTGATACCCAATTTTTTCCCTATGTATTTTTATACAAAATACTTTCAAAATAGCATGTACATGCATATATAAGCATGCCCCAAGAGTTTTGGTATTTTTCCCTAATTTTTAAGATTTTTAAAATCAATTTATTGTTTATTTTAGCAGTGCAAAATCCATAATTATTTCCAAAATTATCAAGTGAATAATTTATTTTATTCCCATATTTATACCAAAATATAGTTAAAATAATTTTTGTATATTTTTACAAATTTATTTGGTATTTTAAAAGCTAAATTGCATATAATTGCTATTATAGCCTACTTTAAGATTAACAGTATTTTATAATTGTAAAATAATTTCCAGCATTTTTAGATTAATATTTATATATTATTAATTAGTTCACTGCTTTTAATTTATTTATAAAAATCAATTTTCATATTTTTATAAAATAAAAGGGAAGAAATGACTGTTTAACATTTAGCCTCATTTATTTCAATTACAGCCCCTTTTATATTTCAATTTTAGCCTCCAATTAACCCAATTTTAACACTCAATTGGACCGGCCCAATTTCATTTAACCCGAGCCCCTTAACCCATTCACTAATCCGCTCGGCCTTTCTTTTAATCCAGGCCGTTGATCGTTTTGATCAACGGCCACAATTGTCCCTTACCATTTTAATTCACCTAACCCTACCCTAATCCCCCCATTTCATTCTGATAGCCACCTTTGGATACCCCCCCCCCTCAAATGCTCTCGAATGTTCCTGAAACCTTAATCGTCTTCACCATCTTCAACCTCTGACTCACCGGAATCCATGGCTTCTTAGGCCATGGACGACCTATACTCACCTCCCCTCGCTCTTACACGCCTGATACCTGAGGAATCGAGGCCATACCTCGAAGGTTTGCACCCAGACCTCTACCGATTCAAGGTTCCAGAGTCATCGTCGGCCTTGATCCGACATATCATGGTGTTTTGAGCCTGGTTCTGACCTCTCTGACTCAGATCGGTGACCTTTTCAAAGCTTTTTCTAGGGTTCTTCTGAAACCCTAACCCTTCGAGGTTTTCTCCGATTTTCTTTTAGATCTGTTGTGTATCTATGCTCTACTTGAGTGTTCAAATGATTTCCCCAACTTTTCTTTCAAAAATTACTTTCAAAATCACTTCTTTTCGATTTAGGGTTTTCTGAAAATGCTTAAAATGTTTCTCTGGATTTTCTTTTCCTTTTCTTTGTGTGTAGTTGTCTCTACTATGTTCTTAGGTTTTCTTTATTACCACGCATGTTCTTCTACTGTGTTCTTATGTTTCCCTTTTATCACGCATGTTTTCCTACTGTGTTCTTATGTTTTTCGTCCTTTCTTCTACTATGTTTTCTATGCTATGGTCTCATATGCTTTTTCAATATGTTCTGTTATATTCTGATATGTTTCACCTACTGTACCCTTCTACCATGTTCTTAAGTGCTTACTGTTTTCTCTTCTACTTTACCTTGTTTTAAATTTCTTCTAAAAAGACCTGCTTAAGCATGTTTTCCTCTACTGTTTCTTCTAATCTCATTATACTTCGAATTAGTTTCTTCACTCTGTTTTCTTTGAACTTTCTACTATTTTTTGCTTGTTTTCTCATGAGTTTCTGAAAGAAATCTCTGAGCCTGCTTCGACTACTTGCCTCCTCATCTATGTATTTGACTCGAGGTGGAAACCCTAGAATTTGGGGGTTCTGCCGAGGTTTGATCGTGTGATTAAACTAGGGTTCTATCTGAGAACCCTTGACTCTTTCAGACTAATTTTTGAGTCTTTGAACTGAGTTAGGACCCCTTTTGTTTTCATACAATTCTGAACTTTTAAAATTCTTCTACACTAGATTCTTTCTACTGATTTCACAAGAGCATGACAATCTTTCTTCCCCGTGTCGTTATGCTTTTATATGTGACGAATCTTTCTTCAAAAGGGTTTTCAAGCTAGTGATTGATTCAGAATTCCTGTTAAAAGGTTTAATTGATTGTTTGCTGATTTTCCTTAAGATTAAATCTTTCCCCTCTTTCTAACTTGGTTCATTCATACAAAATCTTCAACTTCTGATTTCTTGGCTGTTAATTGATTTTCTTTCCTTAAATGTTACAACCATGTACTGACAATTCAATACTTTTACAACACACTTTCGAATTGCATACTCTTACACACTACTACTACTTTCAAAACCTGCATTCCCTCTTGCTTTTTTCTCTACTGTTGTTCTTTGCTCCTGCTTATTATTAGCCGACTGAAAGTCAAGGCTAATATACTGCTACTACTTTGTCTTTGCATCCTGCTCTTGCTCTTTTACTGGTATGTCCTGACTCAGTTCCTAGCAATCATCCTAATGTGTTTACTTAGAACCTTTACATCTATGCCTATTACCTGCAAAGTTTGAGATGTTCATATGTTGTTGTTTGCTTTACTTTCTTGCGAGTGCTTGATCCCTATACCTTTACCCTTTATGTGTTTGTAAATGGGGATTCAGGGCATGGCAACATGAGTTGTTGTCCATGAACTGAATGTTAACCCCATGTAAAGGGTGTCAGTATGTTTTATTGCTGATCATGTCCTTTGCCCACTTTTCCTTTGTCTACTGTTTCTGTTATGAATCCCCTACCCTTACCCCCTATGTATGCTGAGTTAAGGCTCATGATCTAGTAGCCTCTTAAATGGCTGCCCAGGCCTGAGCCTAGCATTCAATAAGCCCTAACTCCTCAACTTGAAATGACAAGTTGGTTAGGGGTGTGCCAGTACTTCAAGTTGCTTGGCATGACCACCAGCTTATCACTCCCCCTCCCCTACACTTGCACCTACTCTTAGATTTTAAGTTCTACCCCCTCCTATGAGCCTTGCTTTGGGACCTTGAGTTCCCTCTGAACTTGGACATTTGAGGGATGGCCCTTCCGCACTGCACTATAATCTGATTCTGTAATATATTTGGGGTGTAAGCATTGCCCGGAGCCCTTTGAGACTTTTGGGAACTTTGACACATCCCAAATAAGAGAAGGGCTTTGGAACTTGATCTTTGGAGTTGGTTTACTTCATGCTTCAGACAGAAGTCTGAATCAGGCTCTCCTTGGTTGGGATTTTTAGATTTTTGATATAATTTTATTTTACTTTTTTTCCTTATTCATTCTGGGTTATAATAATTTGTAATAACTTTTGGGGTCGGCTAGTGGAAAGGGTGAGGAACTGTATGCAAAGGGGTAGATATCATGCCTATAGGGGTTATCATTTGTAAAATTTTGCATCTCATCAAGAGATCATGCCTATAGAGATTACTATTTTCTAAAGTTCTGCATTTTATAAATCATAAGATTTTCTACATTCTCATATAGATACCATGTCCATAAGATTTTCTGCATTCTCATATAGATACCATGTTTATAGGGTTTTCTGCATTCTCATATAGATACTATGTCCATAAGGTTTTCTGCAATTTCATAATAGATGCCATGCCTGTAAGCCGATTCTAAAATTCCGCATCTTCATATAGACATCATGCCTATAGGACTTTCTGCATTCTGCATCCGTCATTAGGCAAACCTATTATAGGATTTAAATAACTAATCAATTGCATGTAGACAACATGCCTATAGGATTCTTGCATAAGCAATAACAGTGTTTAAAATTAGTGACACTTAGAAAGCATGCTTATAGGAGCTGTTAACTAACTTGAACCGTCTATTCGTCTAAAATCAGTAGCAATAACGTGTAAACACCTGCAGAACTTATGCTTTTGTAACTAACAAATCTTTTCTGCAATCAGTTCACTCTCTTTGTTTTTCTGAAACTGATAGATATCATGCTTATAGGTTCTGTTTAACATCTAGGCAAGCCTTAGGGTAAAATTTTATAACTGCATCACTCTTTGACAATTCCAACCAGTAGGCAGGTCTGATTCGGATTTCTTATCTGAAATATGTAATAAATCAGTCTGCCTCATGCTCTTTTAATTTAAATCAGACTATAACCAGTATTTGAAGTCATGCTAGATAATTTGCTCCTTTAAGTAAGGAGGCCTGTTTGAGCCTTTAACTGCTATTTGTTTTCCCCTAACTGCTTATGTATTTTTTGTTTGTCGCCTTAGACTTTTACCCTTTTTAAACTCTGAAAAGCCCCAACTCCCTCCCCTTTAGGATTAGTAGTCTCAATGCCTCCAAGACTGATAGGATTGGGTCGGGTAATAGCATGCAATAAGTAACGATATCATTCCGCGCTTTAATACCTTAACAGGGTGGGAAGGGTAGAATATGGATATGATGACCGGCGTGCTAATATCACGTGTGACCCCTCTTCTGAGGAGTGATTGTTGGATATTGCATTGAAGTAATCCATATTAATCATAAACCTAGGACCCCTCCCTTTATTTGCTTTCATCTCTTCTTGTAAAACTCTTCAAATCTTTTTCAAATTTCTGCCCTCTCTACTTACCTTCAAAAGTTTTTAACCTAATTGCAATGTTATATGTGAGTCTTTATTTGAGCCTTGATTGTTTACTTGTAAAGTCACAATTGTAACATGGTGGGGACCACACTAGTGGATCTTGAGGGGTGCCTAACACCTTCCCCTCGAGATAATTTCTAGCCCTTACCCAAACTCCGATTTTCCAACTCAAACCTTTCTTAAAAGTGTCCTAATGCACTATAATCATTAGGTGGAGACTCTTCAACTTATAAACCCAATTCTCGAAAGGGAATAGAGTTGTCCTTCCCAATGTCGTATACCCGATTTCGACTCCACGTTGGAAAAAAAGGGGGCGTCGACAGATGATAGGTTAGAAACGTTTTGCACTCGAATTACTACATTTTACTTGCATTTGAGCTTAAATGATAGTGAATTGTACTTATTATGTGTTTTATGCCTTGTAGGAAGTGATTCTGAGTTAAAAAGATAATCGGGAGCTAAATCGAACAAGTTGTAGCTTTGAAGTTTGAGTAAAGCCCGAGGAATTAAACCGGGATCGTGTTCGAGGGTCAGAAGTCGCTTTCTGAACTTCCCCACTAGCGCCCCGCCTGTGGCGACACACCTGTACAATTTTCTCAGAGTATTTCTCCTGTTTCAGCTTAAAAAGGGTAGTTTTGTTGTAGCCCACTCCTACATGGTATAAATATACCAAAAAGACGTTTTTGAAGGGACTTTTGACCTTGAATGCTTTTGGAGAGCATTAGAGGCTACAAGACATAAGATTTCATCATCTTTCCATCAATTCAATACGAGAGTTTAGATTGTAACGTTATATTGATGCTTTCTTACTCTTTAGTTATATTTACGATGACTTCCTCCATAATTATGGAGTAGTTTCCCTTAAGGTTTGACGGATATGGTATTTTGATTGTAATTTGTGGATTTTGACTCTAGTTCTTTGCTTGAATTCATTTATGGAGCTTTGAATTGTTTACACTTTTATTCACCAGTTTATTTAATCGAAAGAGGAATATTGTAGTGATTATCTTGAGTTATTTTGTTTGGTTTAATTTAGTGATTCTCTTAAGTAATCGAAAGAGCTTGTTGAATTGTTGGTTAAATCAAGTTAGGAGAATATTCGAGAGACGTTCTCCTGAAGACTAAACCATTAACGCATGCTTGCATATTTCACAGTGCTTATATTAGTTCACTTCGTAGAGTTAAGATTTAATCGGAAGAGTAATCTTGACTTCACGTTTGAACTAATCATCGAGTGAATTCGTTAGATTTATTAAAACATTAAAATGAATTGAACTAGAATTGGATCCCAAATAGCTATTTTGCGCCTATCTTGTCATGACCCTTATTTCTCACATTGATAAGAAACCAATTGTGCTAATCTCTAGTTTGTTTCAGTCAATTGTAAATTGCTTTACTTTAGTAATTAATCGTAGTTCGTAATCATTCCAAATCAAATTTTGATCATCCTGAATATCAGTTAAACCAGAAATTACTAGAGCATTGTTTAAATCCTATCCCTATGGAGACGATAATTTTAGTATACTATCTTTGGCTAACGAGCATTAATTTCGTGTTGTATTTTGCGCTCTTCACCCCATCAGAAACTATCTAATGAACAGTAGTCATTGTTTCTCCAGAATCGTTCCTTTTTTTTGGTATTTTGGGGCCGCAAAACAGGGATTCAACATGATTCCATTTTTTTTGTGCTAATATCCACGTCATCTTCATGAATTCGGGCTACTGGCCCCGAATTGCCTAAAATTTTAAGAGCCTATCAGAAACAACCTAATAAAGCATAGTCATTGCTTCTCCGTATTGTTCCTCGTGTTTTGGTGTTTTAGGGCCGAAAATCTAAAATTTGGGCCGATTTCAAAATTTTTGTATGCAGTCCACGCCATCTATATGAATCCGGGCTACTGGATCCAAATCGCCTAAAATTTTGCGGGACTATCGAAAATGATTGAATCAACAATAGTAATGGCTTTGGCATGATCGTTACCAAAAAATAGAATTCGGACCGATTTCTAGTTTTTTGGTCCTAAAATGCTAAAATTTGAGGAGCGGTCTTGTCGAAGCCATAAATATTGTTCATTATGTCATTTTTATTGTCCAGAAAAATTAGGCGATTCAGACACGATATCCGTATTCATGTAGATGGCGTAGACTACAACGCATAAAATTTGGAAATAGGTTCGAATTCCAATTTTTTGGCCTAAAATGCTAAAAAATGAGGAACGGTCATGCCGAATTCACGATTATTATTCATTAGATCATCTTTTATGGCCCCACAAATTTTAGGTAATACGAATTCGGTAGTCCGGATTCATGCAGAAGGCGTCGACTATAGCACACAAAAATCTAAAAAACGGCATGAATTCTAGTTTTTTGGTCCTAAAATAACATAAATAGAGGAACGGTCATGTCAAAGCCATGACCATTGTTTATTAGGTCAATTTTGACTGCCCCGCAAAATTTTATTCGATTCAGATCCGGTAGCCCGTATTCATGCAGACGACGTGGACTATATAGCACACGAAAATTTTAAAATCGGCCTGAATTCTTATTTTTTTGCCCTAAATGCCCATAGAATGAGAAACGGTCATGCCGAAACTATGACTATTATTCATTAGGTCATTTTTGAGGGCTCCATAAAATTTTAGTCGATTCGAATCCGGTAGCCCAGATTCATACATATGGCATGTACTATGTACACAAATTTTGAAATCGGCTCGAATTCCAGATTTTTTGCCCTAAAATATCCAAAAAACGAGGAACGGTCATGGCGAAGCCATAACTATTATTCACTAGGTCATTTTTTACGGCACCACTAAATTTTTGGCGATTCGGATTCGATAGCCAGGATTCATGCAGATGGCATGAACTGTACACAAAAATTTTGATATCGGCCCGAATTCTAATTTTTTGGCCTTAAAATGTCGAAAACGAGGAACAGTCATGCCTAAGCCAGGATTATTGTTCATTAGGTTACTTTTAAGGCCCCGCAAAATTTTAGGCGATTCGAATCCCATAACCCGTATTCATATAGATGGCGTGGACTATAAGCACACGAATATTGAGAAATCGACCTGAATTATCGTTTTTTGGTCTTAAAATGTCAAAAAACGAGGAACGATCATGCGGAAGCCATGAAGATTATTCATTAGATCATTTTTTACGACCCATAAAATTTTAGGCGATTTGGATCTTGTAACCCAGTTTCATGCAGATGGCGTGGACTATAGCACACAAAAAGTTTGAAATCGGCCCGAATTCAAGTTTTTGGCCATAAAACGCCCAAAAAATAAGGAACGATCGTGACAAAGCCATGACTATTGTTCATTAGGTCATTTATAATGGCATTACTAAATATTCGGCCATTCGGATCCGGTAGCTCGAATTGATGCAGATGACGAGAATTATAACATACAAAAATTTGAAAATTGACCTGAATTCCAATTTTTTGCCCTAAAATATAAAAAAAACGAGGAACAATCATGCCGAAGTCGTGACTATTGTTCATTCGTCATCTTTTATTGCCCCATAAAATTTTAGGCGATTCGGATCCAATAGTCCGGATTCATGCAGATGGCGTATAGCACATGAAAATTTTGGAGTCGACCCGAATTTTAGTTTTTTGGCCCTAAATGCCAAAAAACGAGCAATGGTCATGTCGAAGCCATGGCTTTGAATCGCTTAAAATTTTGTGGGTCCATCATTAATTACCTAATAAACAATAGTCATGTCTTCACCATAACCCGTCCTCGCTTTTTGGCATTTTCGGGGCATATAAGAGGAATCTAGGACATCTTCATGAGGCCACGGGCTAAGAATTGCTTAAAATTTTGTTGGGCCATCAGAAACGATCTAATGAAATAATACTTATGGCAAAGTGAATAATACTTATCGCTTCACCATAATTGTTCCTCACTTTTTGGCGTTTAGGACCATAAAATAGGAATTGATGATGATTTTCAATTTTTCGTGTCCTAATGTCCACGTCATCTCCATAAATTCGGGCGAAAACTTGAATGGTATAATGAAAAAGTTTGTTGTACTAATATTGAAGACTTGAATACTTCGTCCTCATAAATGAACTAATAAAATCTTGTAGCTATGCCAACTTTTCTGATCTTGACCTCTCAAGATTGCATATGTTCTAAAAGAAATACTATGCAACTTGCTTTTTGAAATACTAATGAATGAGGAAAATTGTGAAAACTCCATTACATGACAGAAGTAAAACAGTGTGATAAACTAGCTTAACAAGATTCATGATTCACTAAAATGAATTAATTAGTACTAAGTTTGCTAGCCAATGAATCAACAAAATAGTTTACTAATGTTTCCAGTTCGAATAATTCTGGTTTCTATTTTACATCTCCCAAAGTTCAACACCTTGGCTATCATACAAAATTTGTGCATCTGTGGGAATCTGCAATACATTTGAGAAGCAAACTTATGATTCCTTGCACTATCCTTGCTTTTAATTTTTTTTTCTTTTCGGATTAATCTTGGGTCCATTTACGCGAGACTTCTCCAACCAAGTTATATCAGAAGAGTACCAGGAGGAACAAAGGAAAAGCTATAAGTAGATGCTGAGTCCACTGGGAACTCCTACGAGGCGATGATGAAGACTTGGTAGGACTAGCCGTTGCATTAGTAGCGATAGCCTTTTTACCCCTGCGAAATTTGAGACCAATAATGAACAACACAATCAAAGAGCAAGAATATACTAGTATGTGAAAAAATGATTTAGTTAGAAGTACATACCCAGTGGTTGCATATAGACAGTTGTCATAACCTGCATTGCAAAGAGCAGCAGTCAGATGGGAACATATTGAGGAATTCTCTGAAAAACTCAAACACAAGGATACAGTACAGTACATGACCAACACATAAGTGACATTTCAAATGTCATTTTGTTTACTCAGCGAAGGCAACTGAAGTTGTGCTTATCCATCAGCAAAATTCATCAACAACTTTTTTTTGATAACCGAGTAATCCTGAGGGCCAATGGCGCACAGTTCAAAACTCGGTGGATAATGGACCGTCCCACCTCTACCCGTCTCCACTTAAATACTATGTCAGTGGCAAGATTCAAACCCATAACCACACATGAGGCGCTGCACTTACCATTAGACTAAAGCCCTAAGGGCAAAAGTTCATCAACAAACTTAAAACGTCAATCTAAACTTATTAATGTCTCAACTTCCAGAAGGCCGTTTTTCACCAATTCACACACATGACAACAACCAGGTAGCTGCAGAAAATATACTTGTTGCTTTTGTACTTCCACAGCATATGGGCTACATATACAATTGACACTGAAGTAATATGAGCCGTTTTAAAATTTGACGGGCGAAAATATAGTTGGATATAAGTAGCAACTTATGAGATAGTTAGATAATCCGAATTTTTGACCTTTTGTCTTTGACTAGGAAGAATAAGATAAGACCATATCTAAGGCAAAGAGATGTAATCCTAAATTAATAAGATCTAACACTACCTGCAGCCTAATTGGAAATAGATTTGGGTGAAGAGTATGAGATGGATCTTTGTTTACGTACTTGGGTTCTTATTCGTTCTGACTCCAACTCCTCCAAAACTGCAAGCGATGTCAGTAGCTCCATTTTGCTGGTAGTAACTATTGAATGCATAAGATGCATGAGATGCAATGTTGTCAGGCTCAAAACAAGGTTGGCTAGGTTGTATAGCAGAGCAGTCGACATTTCCAGAACCGCAGGCCCAACTCAAGGCATTCTGAAGGTCAGCTTCAGAAGCAGAAGATGAAGCGATGCACCAGGTTCCATTTGAACTGGTAGCATTTCCATCCGTATTCACGTCTACAACACCCTTTCCAGTAAAATCAAGGTTATATACACTTGTCTGGTCCGGGAAAAATAAACCCCAGTTCCTCTCGGATGCTAAACCAGGCTTCCTGTTCTCATTGAATAACGAGAAAACGTAAGTATCAATCGACACTCCTGGCTTAGCGGGAGTTCCAGTATTGTTGATAACATGTCGTATCAAATTTGTGTTGTAAGTCTGTGCATTATCTGGAGTTGCGGCAGTCTCTTTTGGAGATCCTTTAGATGGCCAGCCTGTTTCAGTGACCATGATATTAACTGTTTTGAAATTCAGACCCATTAAAGCATAGTTAATAGCATCAAGCTGGGCATCGAACATGTTCGTGTAGAGTAGACCAGTGTTGGAATCAATCACTTCGGAAGATGCCTCGAATAGAGCATAGTCTAAGGATACATTAGTCGAAGAATCTCTATATGCGTAATATGGATATAAGTCGATCATAAAAGGTGATTGATTCTCTGCAAGGAATTCCAGCATGGGCTTTAGAAAAAAGGCATGACTACTGTTAAATGCCCCTGCGGAAGGTGGGAATGACCGGGATAATACGCCCAATGAATGCGTACTAGAGACTTTAATCCTCTTATGAAGACCAGCTTTTCTCAAAGCCGTCAACACATTTTGCATTGCAGGTATGACCAGTGCAGATGTACTATTTGGGGCTTCCGTGAGTTCAGCACCAACAGTTATGTAAGTGATTTTTGTGGCTGGATAGTAAGGAAGTATGCTGTTTTTTAACCATGTATTAGCATTGGACTGGAACTGAGCAAACGCCAATAAGTCTGAGTTTGGAATTCCAATCATAAGCTCAATTCCGGTGTTCGCAAAGGCCTTGAGGACCTGGATATTAGAGTCGTATATCCTTACATATTTAATGTTGTGCAGTTGAATGAGCTGCACAACTTTATCAGGCGTAGGAAGATCGTCAGCATTTCGTCCATAGCAAACTCCAACTTTGCTTGCTCTGCAAATGCCTGCCATTTAGTGAAGAATGATCAATAGACAGCAAAGGAATATTTAAGCAAAGACGATAAGATCTTATATTCTGACTCACAGATTGTACTATATTGCATTCAGTTAGTCTCAAAGTTCATACTTTTGCTAACGCCGTTGGTCAAGTATGGTTTTTACTCAAGCATATAGTTCATTCGCCTTATTTTCTGGAAAGTGGTCATGTAAAGGATGGTAAGAGACCATTCGCCTCAGAGAAAAAAAAAATATAGCCAAAGAAACACATTGCTTTGATTTGCAATGTGCGGCGCTGATAAAAAGAAACAATCAGGCGAATGAATCCATTTGACAATTAATTCATTCATCTTCGCTTGTTAAAGATTGAAACTTGTATGCAAATCTAGTGGCACCAACTTCTAAATCTCCCTCGGGTCAAATTTTAATTTCCAAGTATTAGCAGACAAACATGAAGAGTAAATCTAGTAACCGTTAAAAAAAACCAAGCGAGAAGTACCAAATACTAACTAGGAATTGTGATCTGTGATCTCCAGAAAAAAGCAAATTAATTCATTTGACAATTAATTCATTCATCTTCGCTCGTTAAAGATTGAAACTTGTATGCAAATCTAGTGGCACCAACTTCTAAATCTCCCTCGGGTCAAATTTTAATTTCCGAGTATTAGCAGACAAACATGAAGAGGAAATCTAGTAACCGTTAAAAAAAAAAACAAGCGAGAAGTGCCAAATACTAACTAGGAATTGTGATCTGTGATCTCCAGAAAAAAGCAAATTAATCACATGAGATTTGATTAACTCCACATTGTCACTTTCCATCAACAACAACAAACCCAATGTAATCCCACAAGTGAGGATCTGGGGAGGGTAGTGTGTACGCAGACCTTACCCCTACCTTATGAAGGTAGAGAGGTTGTTTCCGACATTGTCACTTTCCATCATGGCAGATTATTTTACAACAAATTCAACATCTTGTTATCATACAAACTCAATCAACACTATTAATAACGTTTAAGTTATATACACTAAGATTTGACTTGTTATAGCAGGTTACTTACCATTTAAATTATATTACTAATCAACGCTCATTAGTAATATAAAATGTTCCATATTGTCACTTTCCATCATCGCACATTATATAATTACCAACAAATCCTTTACACCATCCGTGCATATAACTTAAACTCTTTTAAAAAAGCTAGAGGAACAGCATTCGAAATGCAACCACCACTGCTTATAAAGCCAACATTATTGAAAGCAGACAAAAACAGTTGCAACACATTAATGCATAAATAATGGATCAATAATTGTTCAGCTAACAGGTTCTGTCCTTCCTTTCACATATGCTGACAAGTCATGTAGAAGAACTTACCCTCCCACATACAAAAAGCAGAGGTAAACAAAAAGAAACAAATAAAAAAGAGGGTTAAAAATAGGAGAACCAAAAAAAAAAAAACCAGAATAATGTAGTTCCTTTAACACATTTTTACACTAACATAAGTAGGAGCAGAAACATGGTACTAACATTTCAATACACCTAAACAGGGATTTACAGTTAAATTTTGTACATTTTTTCAATGAAAAACCCCAAATGAAGCAAGGCATAAGCTGGTCAAAGTTTACTGCAACATTTCATCTTTATACCAGAGAAAAATTATCTCCTTCCACTTGTTTTAGCCTGGTGTATTAAGCTCCCACTAGGCGCGGGTCTGGGAGTGCCAAACCACAAGGGTACATTCCCACTAGGCGCGGGTCCGGGAGGGCCAAACCACAAGAGTACATTGTATGAAGTCTTGCCCTGTCTTTACGCAAGAGCTATTTTCACGGCTCGAATCCGTGACCTAGTGGTCATATGGTAATCACATGGTAGCAACTTTAACCGTCACGTACTCACTTTCATTTGTCTAACTATAGTAAAATGAAAATTTTAAATTTAAATTATTTTTAAATATATAAAAATATTATTCTGTAATGTATCATATAAATTGAGACAGATGGAGTAACACTTATGACTAAAGCAACTATGGAACACTCAACAACATATTTGATATGGGAGCTGAAACAACAAGTTAATATGAGTGAAATGTAGCATCAAGAACCTAAATAATTAAAAAAAACTGAACTTTTCATTCAAGAAATGCAAAAGGATAAACTTACCAAGAATCAATAAGAGCAGAGAAGTTGAAAAAATTATGACTCTAAATCCTCTTATCATTTTACTTCTTCTAAGAAATCTTGCTCTTTCTTCACTGCTCAGCTCAGAGTTCTTATTTAGCTCAATATATAAAAATAAAAATGTTCACTCCTGTATTTCGTAAGTACACTTTTTTTACAACGGCTCTTTGTAAAGTGTAGTACTTATATTCATTGAGCTCGAGAGGAGTGTAATACTGCAAAAATTGCAGAGAGACAGAGAGAAATAGAGGACTGTGTATTTTTGTGAATGTGTGTGTCAGCGGATTCAAGAATTATTTATGAAATGGAGTTGAGGGAATTAGCTTCGATTCCGCTGCTTTAAAATAATAAAATAATGTTATACAGTGTACAGTAGTATTTGGCATATTGGTATGTCTGTTCCCCACGAAAAGGAAAGTATAATATATACATTTAAAAAAACCAAATATGTACTACTCCTACTTATGTATTTAAAAAAAAGAATCTGTATGTATATATGTATTTGGTTTGTGTCTCACTGTATTTTGCTAAAAGCTTAAATGGTAGTTTGATGAATGGAATGAATCCCACATTGGACCGGGACAAGATTCCCGGTGTAGCATAAGGCTTGGCAATCTTTCTCCTTTCAAGCTAACCTTTGGGGTGGGAAGTTAGCGGTGGCGAATCCACATTGGCATTTGTGGGTGATTAAGCACCCATTACTTTTGACCATATGTAGTAAATTTACCGAGGCAATTATAAAAATATGTACATTATAAATATTGAGTGAGCACCCACAATATTCCTTTTTCTCTTCTTTTGGAATTTTTATCGATTAGCACCCATGACTTTAAAATCCTGAATCCGTCACTGGAAGTTAGACCCAAGAGGTATCAGAGTGAGGCTCGTGATCGATGTGGGCCCTAAAAAGAGGGGCGGAATGCCCCCGGACCAATTGAGAGGAGTGGAAATACTCTTTGTCCATGATTGTGGACACTCCAGATAGGACAGTGAAACCCCGAATAAAAATGTTTGAATCGAGGCGTGAGGGGGGTAATGAATGGAATGAATCCCACATCGGACCAGGATGAGATCCCTGGTATCCTTGTAAGGCTTGGGCAATCATCCTCTCTTCGAGCTAGCTTTGGGGTATGAGTTAGGCCCAAGATTTATTTTAATATAATTCTACAATAGTGCAGTACTTAGCACATTGGATCTGCTTTTGTTTTTTATTGGATGTTCGGTATCTACTTTAGGGTGCAATTAATTCGTTTTGAGGTTCGATAATTTGAATCAGGCAAGATAATCCATCACTTTGAGTATGAATCTGTATGTATATATTGGTTTGTGTCTCACTGTATTTTGCTAAAAGCTTAAATGGTAGTTTGATGAATGGAATGAATCCCACATTAGACTGGGACAAGATTCCCGGTGTAGCATAAGGCTTGGCAATCTTTCTCCTTTCAAGCTAACCTTTGGGGTGGGAAGTTAGCGGTGGCGGATCCACATTGGCATTTGTGGGTGATTAAGCACCCATTACTTTTGACCATATGTAGTAAATTTACCGAGGCAATTATAAAAATATGTACATTATAAATATTGACTGAGCACCCACAATATTCATTTTTTCTCTTCTTTTGGAATTTTTATCGATTAGCACCCATGACTTTAAAATCCTGAATTCGTCACTGGAAGTTAGACCCAAGAGGTATTAGAGTGAGGCTCGTGATCGATGTGGGCCCTAGAAAGAGGGGTGGAATGCCCCCGGACCAATTGAGAGGAGTGGAAATACTCCTTGTCCATGATTGTGAACACTCCAGATAGGACAGTGAAACCCCGAATAAAAATGTTTGAATCGAGGCGTGAGGGGGGTAATGAATGCAATGAATCCCACATCGGACCAGGATGAGATCTCTGGTATCCTTGTAAGGCTTGGGCAATCATCCTCTCTTCGAACTAGCTTTGGGGTATGAGTTAGGCCCAAGATTTATTTTAATATAATTCTACAATAGTGCAGTACTTAGCACATTGGATCTGCTTTTGTTTTTTATTGGATGTTCGGTATCTACTTTACGGTGCAACTAATTCGTTTTGAGGTTCGGTTAATTCGAATCAGGCAAGATAATCCATCACTTTGAGTATGAATCGTCCCTACCAAAGACACATTAGTTCTCAAGGCTCGAACCCTTATCGCATATTGCAATCTTAGGTGATGATTCATTGATTCATGTTTATGTGGTCGAAATTTTTAAAGAAATATATATTTATATTAATACCATTTTTTTTAAAAGAAGTAATTGCTTGTGATATTCCACGTTCGTTGCATTAAAATTCTGAATGTGACTGTAATGTATTAATATATCATTACTTTCTCTAATCTAACTATTATTCTAAAATTAGGAATATTCTGTTGTTAGGTAATAGATATTTCAATCGTACCGTAGCAAATAAGATATTTTATGAAGAGAAGTAAGTTTTATTTAGCCGTGGGGTTAAAATGTGATTTTTTTAGATCTCAGAGTACATGAATATTATATTCTATGTTTTTTCATGTTGTCTCAGTTAGTGAATATTGTAGACATCGAAATTTTAAGGGATCAAGCCAAATCCTAAATTAAAGATACTACAGGAGTCTTGAAATCCTAGGAGTCTATTAGGGTTTCTTGAAGTTTACTCTACCCTAAACCCTAACTCACACCTATAATAAGGGTTACATATTGTTACATACCATGTTTTCGTACGTGAGAGTACGTTGTAAGCCAATTTATGTAAGTTCAAAAATGAGATCGTTTTTTAAAGTACATAATGTAAGTTCATCATGTTATCTTGGAGGTTACAAATCTTTAAGATCATGAATAACGAGTACCAAGAGGGTTGGAAAGCTTAGAAATAAAACCAATTGAAGAAAACAAGTTTCGTCGAAAATCGACAAGTTTGGAATATTATAACATGTACTTTGAGGTGAGACTAGGGTTATTAACATTATAAGGAGGTTATTCTATGAGTTATTTTAGTCGTATGATAGTCATTTGCTATGTTTTTAAGGCAAGCAAGTTATGGAAAAAAAGTTGGCAAAGGCCACCACAAGTTACATTCATAAATATGCTGAAAATTAGGTCCAATGTAGCTGATCTTTCTCCAAATATACTTCGAATTATTGGGTTATCTACCTACCAAATTGAAGATTTGTGAGTCTAGTTTCTAACGCATTAAACCGCTCATCGATACGACATCGGAGTAGAGAGATATTCGCATTTTCACGAGACCGCGCAAGCAGCTCCCAATGGGACCCACTTAGGCGGTGGTCGACCTACTTCACTTTATAAACGATTTGGACGTCTATTTTTTAACTCATTTTCAATTCAACTTCGTCTCCAAACTTCTCCTAATCCTTCTAAATAGATACCACAAGGGTTTGAAGTGATTCCAAAGTGATAACACCATATTTCAACATCAAAACTTAGTTCTAGTAAAGAACAATACCTCTTTGAGGTTGTGTTGTCATTGAGGATTGTTGTGGGCTGTGTTTGGCTGAAATTTCAAGTTGTTGCTACTGGCTAAGTTGAGTATAACATCCTACTTATTGTGCTTACGCTTAATTTTATGTTGGTTAAGTTGTTAAGATGATAAACTACAAGATAATACTTGGATTAGCTTAAGTCACTTCTATGGTGTTGTATTGCCATTGAGGGTTGTTGTAAGCTGAATATAACTTGGATTTTGACTTGAAGTTACTGTATGAGGTATGTGTATTGTGTTTTTGCATGTTCTTAAGGTTATATTGATGTTGATTAAGTTAAATGGATGGAGTAGACATGAATAGTGAATAAAGTTACTAATTGAAGATAGTTGGAGTTGATGATTGTTTCTTTTGTTATAAATATATGGTATAAGGATGGAATCATTGATGAATGACTTCATTATCATGTTAATGATACTGTTAAGTTAATGTAAGAAGTCTATAAGGGGTGATATGGGTTATACGGATTTCAATCGGAGCTTGTCGTGCGTCGTGAAGTAGTTGTGACTTGTTGTTGTTATATGGTATCTTGTTATTGATATTTATATGTTGATGGATTTCTCTGGTTGTTGTTGTTGGTATATGGTATTGGAGGAGGCCTTTGTTACAGGGGATATGTTGCCCGAATTTACGTAAATAAGCTACTAGCTTAAGTTACAGACTTAGCCTTTGCTCAGCACTGATTTTGAATATCCTTATACTATGATAGATTAAGTTGACTTGTTTGAAGAGTTGCTTGGAAGGTATTAAGGACTCAACGGGTTTAAGGTATATTAAGGCACTTCCTTCTTTCTTTTGGCATGATCTAAAATGAAATAAACATAAATGATACGTTATTTCATAACGGATCTACTCCAAGCAACTAAGGTTGCCCATGTTGTTATTTCCTTATAAATTTATTCTAAGCAAGTATGTATGATCCTTAAATTCTACTGAGGTTCATATTGATGGTATAGATGTACATAATATTAATCGAAGGTGCAACGACCTTAGGTCACTCCGAAAGGTTTAGAACGTGATTCCATGAGTCCAGCATGCATTGTATATAGTATCTATTTTACTCTACCGAGCCGCGCTATAGTCGGTCGGGTGCGGCACCTATTGTGCAACCACTGGTCAGTTGGGTTTACCGAGCTCTACATGATCGAGTATGATTCTACCGAGCCTTATGATGGTCGAGTACGTTTTTACTGGGTCCTCTTTGAGGCCGGGTACGATATGATGATGATGCCCATAGAGTCGTACGTTTTTTAAAATTTATGTATATATACATTATGCATTTCATGTCAGTAGCTCCCAGAGACACTCAGATGTTACAGGTTGTATCTCATCTATCTCTCTTTACATTATTGTTCTTGTTTATGTTTTCCTGTCTTACATACTCGGTACTTTATTCGTACTGATGTTCCTTTTGCTTGGGGATGCTGCATTTCATGCTCGTAGGTCTTGATTGATAGGCTGACAGTCCTCCAAGTAGGCTATTAGCTCAGCGGAAGGTCTTGGTGCACTCTAGTTGCTCCGGAATTGCCTATTTGGTCAGTATGCTTTGGATATGTATTGATTGGTATGGCGGGGCCCTGTCCCGTCCTTTATGATTTTATGTACTCTTAGAGGCTTGTAGATAAATGTTAGGTGTATGGATACTTGTATGGCCTTGTCAGCATATGTTTTGAGTTTATAAATGGTCATGTCGGCCTTATAGGCCCGTATGTCACATGTATAAGTTTGTATATCATGTTGGATCATCATATGTTGAGTATTCCCTTATGTTTTATTCTTGTTATCTCATGACAGGTTTTTTAGTTCATTTACCCATGATAGTATGATAAGAAAGATATGTTACGTTGGCACTCGGTTGAGTAAGGCACCGGGTGCCCGTCACAGCCCCTTCGATTTGGGTCATGACACATATTCCCTTGAAGATGTGTCACAAAATCCCATAAACTCTTAGGATATTCACAAAGAGATCAAGGCATAAAATATTATCGTGATCAATAGATGGTCTTCTTGATAATCAAGTACTTCAAGAAGAATATCCATACAATGATCGACTTTCATGGAGATCAAATACATCCCGTGAAGGTTTGCATCATCCTATGTTCGAGAATAAGCTGATCCAACCCTCGAATCACGGAGGACAATTCAGAGAAAGAATTAAGGGATAAACAGAGTTGTAACTCGCAATGTTTATCAATAAAATCACTTTATTCTTTTGTGGTTGCAGTTTATTTTTCATATGTTGGAAATTAGTTGCAAACAAATTGGCACGCTCAGTGGGACCAGTTCTGCCCTTCATCTCTTCCTCCTGTAAATCGAAAACTCCAAGTTTCAAAATCATTTGTTGCGATGTAGAGTACTTCATGTCTCGTCTTAAAGTTTCGGCAAGCCCACACCCCGACAAACCTTGAAGTAGGGGGCATTTGTAGATATCAAAATTTTAAGGGATCAAGCCAAATTCTAAATTAAAGATACTATAGGACTCTTGAAATCTTAGAAGTCTATTAGGGTTTCTTGGAGGTTACTCTACCCTAAACCCTAACTCACACCTATAATAAGGGTTATGTGTCACAAAATCCCATAAACTCTTGTGATATTCACAAAGAGATCAAGGCATAAAATAATATCGTGATCAATAGATGGTCTTCTTGATAATCAAGTACTTCACGAGGAATATCCATACAATGATCGACTTTTATGGAGATCAAATACATCCCATGAAGGTTTGCATCATCTTATGTTCGAGAATAAGCTGATCCAGTCCTCGAATCACGGAGGACAATTCGGAGGAAGAATCAAAGGATAAACAGAGTTGTAACCCGCAATGTTTATCAATAAAATTACTTTATTCTTTTGTGGTTGCAGTTTACTTTTCATATGTTGAAAATTAGTTGCAAACAGATTTTCAAGAAAATAAAATTAAATTGCGTCAAGAAAATAAAATCAAGATCGAAAAATATTGCACCAATCATAGTATTTTATTTCAAATAATATGAGTGTACAATCTCTATGAATCCTCAGGTGGGACAATGTACTGGTTTCCATTCATACACTACTCTTTGTTCTATAATCTTCCCATATTCATTTTCAAACATGATTGTTGATGGATACTGTTGATTAATTGATACCTCAACAAGTATCCTAGCAAATGTAAGTCTTTCCTTTTGTGATGTAGCACTATCTGCCTTCAATGGTTTTCCTACCATTCCTGCAATTTTAGCAAGTACATTATTCCCCCTGTATTTGATGTCCAATCCTATTAGCCTAATCCATATAGGAATCCTGTCAATTGTCTCCTTTTTCATATCAATGTCCTGCTTCCAAGGCTTGATTACTATTAGCTTTTTATCAAACATCTGGACTCCTTCCTCAACTGTTCTGTTTCTAGCTTCTTCAGATTGAAATCTCACAAGGAAAACTCCCTTATTCACTACTGCAACTTTGTCAATTCCTCTATTTCCCCAAATTCTTTTGAAATAACCTTCTATAACTGCTAGAGGTGGATTAGATCCCAGCACATGCATATCAAATCACTGTTGATTTCCAGTATTCGACCTCCTCCTTAATATCGTCAATTGTGATTTTCATATTTTGATATGTCAATTCCTCACTACTCAAGTCGAATCCTTCAGTTTGAGGAATCGGCCCCACTATATTACTCCATGAATTCACAGTTTGTTGCGGTTTTTCCGCCTTTGCTTCCTCCATCGCTTCTTCTTCTACCATATTCGCCCATGAGCTCTTCCCGTGACTCTGCCTGTTGCTGTTTCCACTTCTATTTACCAATTTGCATTGGTTTGGCGTCTGATCCATCGTTCCTTTTGCTAAATTCAGCGGTGCAATTCCTTGGAGCACATTAATACTTTTAGTTTTCTTCGCATCTGTAGATTGCGGTACATTCTGCTTTCCTCCATTTATGACATTGCTCTGCCATTGTTTTTCTCCTCCTCCAGCTTTCGATTTCCTACCCATTACTAGCTTTCACTAAGAGGAAATTTTTATTCTAGAGAGAGAATTTTTTCGGTGTTTAATCTCCTTTTTTTCACGATACAAAGACAATTATATACAGTATAATTTTTCGGCGAAGGATGTACGCTTGACCACCCTTGACACATAGGTTTGCTACGCTACTGGTAATAGTGAGTTAGATATCTTAATCAGTTTACTAATTAATATTTGTCATAAAAATAAATCTACAATTACTTTATAAGTGACCACATTGTGTAATGTTTTTAACACCACAAGTGCAGAGTTAAGGTATTATAAATACCTATGTGTAGGGGTGTGCATTTGAATCGGTTTATCGATAAATCGAATCGATTATTTGTTATCGATTTATCGATATCAATTTATCCATTTCGATTTCGATTTCGAAAATTTTCTTATCGAGTTATTGTGAGCACGTGATTTTTGCCCTGTATGAGAATTACTCCCAAAAATTCAAAATAAAACAATTTTCCTTTGTGTGCAATGTTTGAATTTTCGTGGCACTTTTGGATAATTATTTATATTTCGTCTATGCATGTTTATTGGTTAAATATAAAAAAATATGTCGCATTTGCATTTAATATGTAATTCTACAATTAGGAGTAATTAAGTTTGTTTTACAAAATGAAAAAATTACAAAAATAGGCATCTTTTGCATTTTTAGCATTTAATAGTCCAAATTGTGTGATTTGATTTTATTTGATGTTTAATTTTGGGTGATAATTATTATTAGAAGTTAATTAGTATTTTTAGATAATTTTGGTTTTTATAATTTAATTTCATACATTTTAGTTTTATCAATAAGTGAAAGAAAAAAGAACAAAAAATAGACGAAAATCGGATTGGGCCTCTTCTTCAATTTTAAACCACAAGCCCAAGGATACCCAATCTTCCCCCTACGACCCGGTCCATTTCAAACCGGGTCGACCCAGTCCATAACCCAAAACCTCACCCCCACCCTTTCTATTTTCATTCTTGAACAAAAAAGGCAAAACCCTAAAAAACAAGACCTAACCATCTGCCCCCCCCTCTCTTCTTCTTCTCCAAAGCTTCACCAAGAACCCCTCCCATAGCTGCCCCCCCCACAGCAACACACACACACACACACAACAACACACACACACAGTCTTCATCGTCTTCAACCAAATGACCCTACTGTATCGCCATGGCTGCTGCCTTTTCTTCTTCGTCAAGCTCCATCAGCCGTTGCGCGAGCTGCTAGGCTTTACCTTCTTCTTCGTCGTCACGTCGCCGGAAAATCGTCGTCAAAACCCAGCTCCACCAAACCAGTCCGTCGTTGCTGCTGCTCCGCCACTACTGCTGCCCGTCGCTGCTGCTGCTCCGCTCCTGCTGCCCGTCGCTGCTGCTCCGCTCCTGCTACGTCCAGCCATGGACGAGCTGCAGCTCGCCACAGTTGCTTCTGCTAACGTCCAGCCATGGACGACCCGGACTGCCCAGGATGTTCAGCTACTACGGGGCAGCCGCATGTGGCTGTGGATTTTCCGGCGAAGAAGCTGGCTAGACAGCTGGATTTCACGGTGTTCGGTGGCAGTAGTGGTCAATCTCCGACCACCGTTATGCCAGAGCAAACAAAGCAGATTCAACCGCTTGTGAAATCGATACAACTGCAAAGGCCACAGACGCAGCAACACATGGTGTTAATGCCGACGAAACAAACTGCGGTGCCGACTACTCATCCTTCAATACGACCTCCTCTGAAACCAGATTCTCCAAGAGCACGACCAAGGCAAAGTGTTAGTGAGGTAAAAGATGGTACTCCTAAAAAGCAGAAGCAGTGTAACTGCAAACACTCTCGATGTCTAAAGTTGTATTGTGAATGCTTTGCATCTGGCATATACTGTGATGGGTGCAATTGTAACAATTGTCATAATAATGTCGAAAATGAGCCTGCTAGACGTGAAGCAGTTGAAGCTACTTTAGAGCGTAATCCACATGCATTCAGGCCTAAAATCGCCAGCAGTCCACATGGAGCTCGAGATGATAAGGAGGAAATTGGGGATGTCTTAGTCTTGGAAAAGCATAACAAAGGCTGCCACTGCTTAACCACAAACAACTGCTGCTCGTCGAGCTTCAGTTTCAATTCGTCGAGGTCGTTGTTTGTCGTTTTGAGTTCGTCAAGGTTAAAAGGAAGGTGGGTTTGTCGTTGAAGTCAAGATCCGTTAGTTTGTTGGCAGTCATGGTTCGAGTTTTGTTTTCGTTCGAGTTCGTCGTCGTTCCGATCCGGTTAGTTGGTTTACGTTTCGATTCTGTCCGTAATTTGTTTGATATTTTCGGATCTGAAATTAAATATGTTCGATATTAATTTCATGTTTATCGTTTTGTTATTTTCTTCAGTTTGTTTCATTTTTCTTGTTTATTTTTTGTAGAAATTGTTAGTTTAATTATAATGTTGTTAGATTTAAGTTGAAGTTCAATTAATTATTTTTTCAGTTTGTTTTATTAATTTAAAAGGATTTAGTTTTAATATAGAAAAATATTAGTTTAAATCGTTTGAACCCATCATGTTTGTTGTTTAATATAGATTTAATTCGTGTTCATTTTTTTGTTTGAAATTCATTTTTAATCCAGTGATTTAATGTGAGTTTATGTTTTGGTTTTAAATTTTTTGATTTAGTTTGAATCATACATCTTTGTTGTAATATTGTTGGATTTAATTTGAAGATCAATTGATTATTTGAGTTTAGTGATTTGAATCTGTTTATTTATTTTGTCTAAGTTTAATTTGAATTTGAGCTCAATGATTTGAATATATTTGTTTGTTATTGTTGTTGAATCTGAAAATAGGTTTGTTGTTAAAAATATTGTTCAGTCAAAATAATTCCAGTTGTTTCTTTGTTGTTCATCATTTATTTTGAGTTTGTTCATAAAATTTGATTAGGAATTGGTTATAGCTGTTATATTTTGGTTAGTATTGATTAGGTGAATTGGTTATAGCTGACGGGGTAGATTGGTGAAATGCAGTATTTTCAGGGTTAAAATAGTAATTTCAGTAAGGTCGGAGGGGTATTTTTGGAATTGAAAATCTGAACAATTGTTTATTTTGAGTGCTCTGTCCATTAAGATTAAATAATATTTTAATAATATTAAAATAATTCATAATGGGAGACAAGACATAATGGTGGGGAATAATGCATTTGTTTAATCAATAATGGGGGACAAGACATAATGGTGGGGAATAATGCACTTGTTTAATCAAAAATGGGGAACAAGACATAGTGGGATTGTGGGACTCAAGAAAAGTTGATTAAATAAATAATAATTGTATTTTTATGTAGTAGTGGGTTTGGTAAGAGAAAGTGGTTGTTTTTATTATTTGATTAATTGATTAAAGGGTTTGAGATGGGAGATAAATAGGATAGACTTGAACAGATTTTAGGGAGGACAGAGAAAAGATAGAGAAAAAAAGGGAGCTGAATATTGAAGAGAGAGAAAAATTCCGAAAATATTAAGACTTCCAAAAATACAAAGAAAAACATCCTGGAAATTCAAAAGAAGAGTATATACACCTGATATATAATTTAAATATTCTGATATACGGATTCAGAAATTAAGGGTTGAACATTAACTAGTCTTTCAAATCTGAAAAGATTCCCTTGGCTTCTGTCCGTTGATTGTTGTTGGTGTTTCTGGATTTTTATCTTGATTTTAAAATCTGTCACTGGTTTCTCGTTGCTGGTTGTTGCTGGTTACCGGGTGTTGCTGTTGTTGTATGCTACTGAATTTCTGCTGATCTCCCTTTTCTTTTGCTTCCAATATCAGGTACACAACTAACACGCTGGTTACTGTAAACTGAAACATGAAGCATGAATACGAAAATGAAGAGTTGAAGTTCTGAATTTATTTTAATTATATTCTGAATTTTATTTGTATATATAAATTATTTAGCTTACTCTAATCAGAATCATGTAGCTGTTTTAAAATATATAGTGGAACATCTGACGATAGCTTAATGGATGAACTATCTATATATTGCCTAAAAATAAATAAATGGTGTAGTAACTCCGTCTAGTTAATTCGTTATTGTTGGATGATTACCATGTCTCAAAAAGCACGTTAGTTCATCAAACGAATAGACCATTTCGGAACTTGTAGGAATATTGTTTAGTTAAATACTATTGGTTAATTTCAGCATGTAAATGGTCTACGATTAAAATTAAATTGCTAAGTTTTTTTTTTTAATTTGACAAACTGTGAACATGTCTAGTATAATGTAACTAGGTAGTAACATGTGAATAAGATGACTCAGGTCTAGTTTTATGCCATACACGTTGGGCATGGACCCGCATTGGCAACGGACTGTCCTGATTGCATCATTTTCAGATTTTATGAATCATATTCGAAAGCCTACTATAACAACTCAAGCATGTAAATAAATTAAGACTTTCTCTCTTTCATTTTGTAGAGACAAATTTAATAGAGAAAAATGTAGGCATTTTAGGATTGTCCTTTTAAAATAAATGAGATGAGCCTCGCCCAATAAAACGCACCAATTACGGGGCCCTCAATAAATGTTTAATTGAATACATAGATTTCGAGATGGGCCGTTTAGCAAATTTCATGGCATTCTCCAAAGTAATAAAGCGTTAGATTCTTTAGGCGCGATTTTAATAATACTACATCCCTAAACTCAGGTGCGCATTTATGCGACCCAAATCCAAATCTCAACGGAGTCAAAACGTGTCAACAACCATGGGTGGATTGATTGCGATGTGGTTCGAAATGCACTTTCACGACGTTGCAATTCTAAAAAATAATATTAATAAAAGCGGTTTAAAGTTGATAAAAGCACATAAATTATAATATGTATTATATCAGATAATCAAGCCGAATATAACAGTTGAGCGACCGTGCTAGAACCACGGAACTCGGGAATGCCTAACACCTTCTCCCGGGTTAACAGAATTCCTTATCCGGATTTCTGGTTCGCGGACTGTAATACAGAGTCATTCTTTTCCTCGATTCGGGATTAAAATTGGTGACTTGGGACACCCTAAATCTCCCAAGTGGCGACTCTGAAATAAATAAATAAATCCCGTTTCGATTGTCCTTTAATTGGAAAAAACTCCCTTCCGCGCCCCTTCGCGGGCGAAAAAGGAGGTGTGACAGTTATCGATTTCGATTTCGATTTCGTCCTCTCCGGTTATCGATATATAAGATATACTAAAAAGACAACTAAACCCCTATTCTATAATACAATTTCCTCTGACCTAACTTATTATTTCCATTTTCCTCTACCCTTATTGTTCCTAATTTCCTCACTCGAAAGTTACAAAACAAAGGATAAAACGATCTCGGGCATGGGATTTGTTTGAAGAAAAAGTTGATGCTAAAGGAAATAATAAATACGTAGGTAGATTTTGTGGACAAGAATATTTTGTGACAAAAAGCAAAAGTACGACACAAATGAATAGTCATGTTGATAAATGTCCAAAGAATCCTTATAATGTTGAAAAAGGTCAAAAACTATTACAATATCAAGCATTACCGGGGGGTAATAAAGGTGATCTTATTCCATGGAAATTTGATCAAGAAGAGTGTAGGATGGCTTTGTGTGGTATGGTAATTGTTGATGAACTTCCATTTAGTTTTGTTGAGAAGGAAGGCTTTAGAAACTTTATGAAAGTGGCACAACCTTGTTTTCATATTCCTTCCCGTACTACTGTTACACGGGATTGTTTTGCTCTTTTTAATGTGGAAAAAAACAAACTAATGAAGTTTCTTAAAGGAACAAGTCAAAGAGTAAGTCTTACCACTGATACATGGGCTTCTATTCAAAAAATTAACTATATGTGCATCACAGCACATTGGATTGATAGTGAATGGATTATGCATAAAAGAATTTTTAACTTTTCTCCAATTACTAGTCATAAAGGTGAAGATATGGCAAGGTGTATTATTGATATTTGCGTGAGTGGGGTTTGCAAAAGATTTTCACTGTCACAGTTGACAATGCTAGTTCAAATAATGTGACTGTGGAGAAGTTGTCGGACAAATTAGATGATTGGGGAACCAATTCCATGAATGGTCAACACCTTCACATAAGAAGGGGGTTGATTGGGGAACCAATATTGGTTCTTTTAGTATAGTCTTGATCCATATTAACATTATGTTTTTATAGAATGATTTGTAAGACTGCTTTTATGCCGATAAACTTGCAGTAATACGAGTTATCTAATGTTGATATGTCCTGCATTAAACAAAAGTATCCTTAATAAATCATCTTTTCTGCATGTGAACAGCTACATCTGTAAATTAACGAGATATTTCCTCCATGCAGTTCAGCTGATAATTAAAGGATATCGTGGAAATGGCAACCTATATGTGGAGGAAATATGCAGATTATGTGTACACAAAGTGGGAGAAGACAATTCTATGGGATATGGTCGAACCATTTAGGAGACCAAAATCGTTTACACCTCTTGTCACAATCTATGTTTGTGCATTTTATACAGGGGTTATTGGGGCAGCCATCACTGAGCAACTCTACAAGGTATAGTTGCTTTAGGTCCTTAATTTTGTTACACTAAATGCTTGGCCTTTTGTTTGGAAAAACTTGGAATTGAAACTTCATGAAGTTACTTTTGGAACTTGAAAGCACCACTGCGTTTTTTGGTTGGAGGGGTAGAGCGGGATTATAAAACCCCCGATATAGTTAGTTGGACAAATGCAGGATTGAGTGGAAATGCATATAATTGTGTCATGTTAGCCTGCTCGTGCTAACTTCCTTCACCTTGCTACTTTGTTTAGAAGAGGGTCGTTGAGTCAATGATGAGTTATTATAAATCAAACTCTTAACTTTTGCTACTTGCTCATTTATACATGGAAAGTGCAACTTTAAAGAATGGAAGTTCAACACATGATTTACTTGTCAGAAAAAGAGCTCCACTCATTATTCAGAAGTTTCATTAATTTGATTTTTATAATAAATGGTTCTAAACTATGATTGATCATTTTTTAGTTCATGAACAAGCTTCAGTTATCAGTTTAGTATTTTCAATGTGCAAATCCTATGGTCGGGACTCGTACATAGTTTGATTTGACCTCCCTATCTGAAAAGATATTGCAGTCAAGGTAGGAGAATCATCTGAATTTGTCTCTGTCTTATCTAGTCACATTGATCCATTTCTTTTGCTTCTTCTCCTTTGATCTAATTCTTATTTTTCAGTATGCATCTGCTTTTCGGAATAAGTTATCTTTCCCTCTAGCTATAGCCTTTTTTAAAAATGTTTTGTATAAGTCATTGCCATCTCAGAAGATAAGTAGCTTACTCATGTTCTGTATCATATGAGCTATATAGAAGTACTCATTTGTACAAAGTAGATGACTTTCCCTTGTATGTTAAGAATCAAATTTACTTTTTCAGCCTTTAGTTTACTGTTTGTTCTAAATTCTTGTCTTAATGTAAGAGCTTTTCCCCACTATAATAACAGGAAAAATACTGGGAAGAACACCCTGGGCAAGAAGTGCCTCTAATGAAGCCGATGTTTTATGGCGGCCCTTGGAGAGTAATGAGAGGTGATGTTCCTCCTATGGGAAAGTTCAATCTCTGAGCAGCAGTCAGTTGATAGTTATAAGGTATCTAATATAAGCTCTATGAAAAAGAAAAGTATCGAGATATGTTGTAGGTGCACACGAGTTCAAAATTCTATCTGTGAACCAAGTTCAGTATATAAGTAGAGAAGGGTAGAAGGGCATACCCATTATCCACTGAAAAGGGAAAGATACCACTTTCTTTGCATTTATCGTGTGTTTATATTTGACCTATCCTCACTTGTAAAGATTTTAATCTAGCTGTTTACTATGTTGTCGGGCGTTTTTCTGATCCTTACCGGGTTGTTTGGGGCAAGTCTAGTAGTATCTCGTTGTTGTTCCTAGAGTGCTAGTATTACGGCTACTTCTTACTATCTTTCGCTTCAGTTTTTCGCTGCTTGTGCCTTGTTGCTATTGCTAGTGCTATTGCTTTCCTTCATCTATTTTTTCTAGTTCTTACATTGTTGTTATTATTTTTCTGGCTATTGTTGTTGATATTTGATTGTTTGTATTCATCCTCTCGAGTCGAGGGTCTTTTGGAAACAACCTCTCTACCTCCCCAGGATAGGGGTAAGGTCTGCGTACACACTACCCTCCCGGACCCCACTTGTGGAGATTGATTTCACTAGTTTTGTTATTGTTATTACTATGTTGTCTGAGATAGATGAGTTATGAAAAGTAATGAGAAGTGACTTGAGCAACATTTGCGCTACAGTTACACTATTGCAAACTACTCTAAGAGAAGTAGTTATATTAGAAACCATAATACTACTAACAATTAACAACTTAAGAGTTACTGCTGTCTATATAGGTTTCTAATGTTTACTAATTTATTTTGGTCCTTCCCCATCTCTAATTTCCCCTTGTCTTTCTTCTTATTTAAATTGGTGATATTCTTTTGAAGAGAAATTTCATTACATTCCTAGTTTTTTATTTGTGTATGTATAAAATATCAAAGCAAATGATTTAACACGGCTGAATTTCCCAGAATGTATAAAGTTTCATTTCCATCAATGTCTGAAAATTTTGTCCAAAGGACATATAGTACTTTAGTGGAGTGTTCTCTTTTAACAGTTGTTGTTGCAGATTATTGAAATGACCTGTCAACCGAGGTTTATAGCTTAGTGGGTAAAAATTGCATGGGGTGCCTTATTTGGTCGCCCACATTTGACATATACCTATTTTTTAAAAACTTTTAACATGTACCTACTTTTTAAATAATTTCAGCCCCCTTTCTCCTCCTCCTTCTCCTCCTTCGTTTTCTTCTTCTTTCTTCTGCTATTGTTGGTGCTGCTATGGAACTAAAGAAAGAGCCATATGTGTCATTGTCATATGTCTTTGGTGTCTGATTACGTGTGTGACCCAGTCGATTCAATTGTCTTAGACCTTAGAACAATAAACTGATCAGCTAAAGAAAAGAAATGTAGAATCTAAATCGTAAAAATAGTACAAAAGATAAAACAATATTTCCCCGGTGTAAATATCCTATGACACTTCCCTTAGGAACTTAAACTGAGTAAAAATAGAACTTTAACATATTATCTTTAGGCTAGTATTGAACAGGTTTTACTCCTCCTTCTCCTTCTTCTTTATATAGTGTTAGAAATTTTTACAAATGAACTAAATAACTTCAGCTCTAGAGCTTTAGAGCTGAAGTTCGCTAGTTACAGAACAAAAACTTCAGCTCTAAAGCTGAAGTTTGCCAGTTACAAAAACAAAAACTTCAGCTCTAGAGCTGAAGTTCGCCAGTTACAAAGCAAAAACTTCAGCTCTAGAGCTGGAGTTCCCCAGTTATAGAGCTGAAGTTCGCCAGTTACAAAGCAAAAATTTCAGCTCTAGAGCTGGAGTTCCCCAGTTACAAAAACAAAAACTTCAGCAATGCAAATAGAGAACAAAACTTCAGCTACTATGCTTTAGTTCAACAATTACAAACAAAAACTTCAGCACACTTGGTTCAACACACTTGTTACTTCAGGCCCGTCTACTAGAATGCTGAAATTTTGCGTGATTGCCTTTGCCACTTCAGCCCCGTACGCTGAAGTTATGCGAAAAAGCGGGTACGCTTGCATTTGTTTTTTGCAAAGCGGGCACAAGTTAAAACGTGACACAAAAAGCGGATATAGATGCAAATGCCCTGCTTAGTGGTCTATGAAGTGGGCTGAGAGTTGGGTTCAAACTTCAGCGAAGGCAAAAAAATAGGTGATTTCTTTTGAGGAATTTTTAGAAACAACTATTATTTAGTGGATATTAACTTCATATAGCTACCATATACATAATTACTTCCTATAGCTACTATTTAGTTGTTACGCGACTGTATTCACTGTATTTGCGCTACTGTATTCATGAATACAGTAGTGGAATTTCGCCTAAAAATAGGGAATTCCAGCCATTTAACAATGGAAAGAGGATCAATTAGTGTGTATCACTCCTATTAACTCAACAAAATCAATTCTACATAAATTTTGCTGCTACTATGTTGCATTCCATGTATTCGCGCGACTGTATTTATAAATACGAGGTAATCCGCCTAAAAAAATGGATTACAATTGTTTAATTGTATTCGCGCAAATGTATTTATAAATACAGTGGGGTAATTTGCCTAAAAAATAGTGATTACGAGTGTTTAATAACGGAAAGCGCAATATTGAATTGTATTCAATTTCACTATATTGAATTCTATTGTATTCAAACAACAAAAAATCAAGAAATAGATTCAATTCGACTGTATACATTATATTCAATTCACAAATATTCATTATTCACTATTATATATTGTATTCAATTTTACTGTATTCAAACAACAAAAAATACAAAATACAGAGATATTCAACTGTATTAAAAAAATATAAACCTTCGAAATACATAGATATAGGCGAAAAAATAATGTATTTATACAAAATATAATGTATTTGAGTGTACTTGTACATATTATAATGTATTTGTATCATTATATGTGACTAAATAGCAAAGAAGAAGAAAAAAATTGCCGGAGATGGCGTTTTCCGGCCAAGCAAAATATTATATACATTGTATTAAAAATAAAATGGAGACGAACAAAAACCCAGCCCTCAAATCTTCTCCTGCGTAGCCATGGCCAGATTTGTTCGCCTAAGAGGATGAGCCAATAGTGGATGATGACGCCGACAATTTTGACGACAACCACGATAATGACGTCGACGATTCTGCTGATTTGAAGGAGAAGAGAGAGGATTGAAATTCTTGCCGATAGATAGATAGATAGAGAGAGAGAGAGAGAAAAGGAAGAGATAGAGAAAGAACATAATTTGCATATTTCATGCCTCAATAGTAGGTATAAATAAATACCTATATTGCTATAAAATAGAAAAGGTAGTTATAAGTAATAATATTTTGAAATGTTTTGGTTTATAATAAATAGAGTGTAATAGTTTGCTATAGGAGGTAAAATTTTTATTTCTTTTCATATGTCGAGGTCTTACTAGACTGAGTTACCTAGTACTTGTGTTAATGAGAGATAGCAAGTACCTCGTAAAATTAATCTAGGTGAGCGTAAGCTAACCGGGATACCACACTTATCAAAAAAGACTGGGGCAAGTGCATAAATATCCATTCTCAGGGATGCTATTTAGAGATTAGTCAGTATTTATTTTGTGTTGAAATGTTAAACTAAAAATTTTAACTTCAGAACAATTCAAAATATTTTTGTTAGAAAAATTGAAATTCAGGACGTACTGGCTAATTTCTAAATAGTAGCCCTTTAGAATGGTTATCTGGGATCGTTTCTGCAAAAAGATTATTGAAATGACCTAACCACAGAGGGACAACTCTTACCAAGTTTCATAAAGGAAATTTACCTCCTATAGCAAACTATTACACCCTATTTGTTGTAAACCAAAACAATTTCAAAATATTATTACCTATAGTTAAATTTTCTATTTTATAGTAAACTAAGTATTTATTTTATACCCTACCATTGAGGCGTAAAATATACCAGTTATGTTCTCTCTCTCTCTCTTAGCAAGATTCTCAATCCTCTCTCTTCTCCCTCAAAATGTCTCTCCCTTTTCCATTAAGGCACCCGTAGTAACAACCATTTTTGGTGGCGATGATGGACTTTATGAAGCTAAGAGAATAGATCTGAAGCGAAGAGGGAGTAGGCGAACAGATCTGGCCATGACTACGGATTAAACTTTTAGAAATCTGAAGCAGAGTCGTTGGAGAAGATTTGAGGGCGGATTTTTGTTCGTCTCCATTATTAGTTTTAATACAATGTATACATTATTTTGCTTGGTCGAAAAACGCCATCTCCGGAGAACTTTCCTCTCTTCTTTGCTATTGAGTCACATACAATGATACAAATATATTGTATTATGTACAACTACACTCAAATACATAATATTTTTGTATAAATACATTATTTTTTCGACTGTATTTATGTATTCCAAAGGTCTGTATTTTTTTAATACTGCCGAATATTATTGTTTTTGTGATTTTTTGTTTTAAATACAATCGAGTTGAATACGGTTCATCATGACCGTTTCTCGTTTTGAGGATTTTTAAGGCCATAAAATTGTAATTCATGACGATTTCTAATTTTTCGTGTGCTAATGTCCACGCCATCTTCATGAATTCGGTCGACGGGCTCCAAATTGCCTAAAATTTTGTGGTTCCATCATAAACGATCTAATGAACAATAGTCATTACTTCGCCATGACCGTTCCTTGTTTGTTGGCGTTTTAGGGCCATAAAACAGGATTTCAGGACGATTTCCAATTTTGGTATGTTAATGTCCACGCTATCTTCTTGAATTCGGGCGCCGGGCTCCAAATCACATAAAATTTTGTGTGCCCATTAGAAACTACCTAATGAATAATAGTTATTGCTTCGCCATGACTATTCCTCATTTTTTTGACGGTTTAGGGCCATAAAACAGGAGTTCAGTTTGTTTTCCAATTTTTCATGTGCTAATGTCAACGCCATTTTCATGAATTCTGGGGACGGGCTCCCAATCACCTAAAATTTTATGAGCCCATAAAAAATGACCAAATGAAAAATAATCATTGTTTTGCTATGATCGTTCCTCATGTTTTGGCTTTTTAGGGCCATAAAATAGGAATTCAGAAATATCCCAATTTTCGTATGCTAATGTCCACACCATCTTCATGATTTCGGGCGACGGGTTCCGAATCGTCTAAAATTTTGTGGATTCATTTGAAACAACCTAATAAAAAATAGTCATCACTTCGTCATGATTGTTCCTCGTTTTTTGATGTTTACGACCATAAGACAGGAATTTAGGACGATTTCTAATTTTTTGTGTGCTAATATCCACACCATCTTCATGAATTCGGGCGACAGGCTCTGAATCGCCTAAAATTTTGTGGGCCGACTACAAACAACCTAATGAACAATAGTCATCGCTTCGCCATGTTTGTTCCTCATTTTGTATCATTTTAGGGCAAAAAAAACAGGAATTTAGAATGATTTCCAATTTTCGTGTGCTAATGTTCACGTCATCTTCATGAATTGGAGCAACGAGCTATGATTGCCTAAATTTTGTGGGCCCATCAGAAACGACCTAATGAACAATATTTATCGCTTCGCCGTGACCGTTCCTCATTTTTGGGCGTTTTAGGGCCATAAAACAGGAATTCAAGACGATTTTCAATTGTTCGTGTGCTAATTAATGTCCATGTCATCTTCATGAATTCGGACGACGGGCTCCAAATTGCCTAAAAAAAATGGGGCTTATCATAAACAACCTATGAACAAAAATCATGGCTTTGCCATGAATTTTCCTCGTTTTTAGTGTTGTAGGGCCATAAAACAGGAATTCAGGAAGATTTTTAATTTTTCATGCAAATGTCCACGCCATTTTTATGTATTCGGGCGACGGACTCCGAATCGCCTAAAATTTTGTGGTCTCATCAGAAATGACCTAATAAATAATGGTCATTGCTACTCCATGATTGTTTCTCAATTTTTGGCGTTTTAGGGCCATAAAACATGAATTCAGAACAATTTTCGATTTTCGTGTGCTAATGTTCACACCAACTTCATAAATTCGGGTGATGGATTTTGAATCGCCTACAATTTTGTTGGTCCATCAGAAACGACCTAACGAACGATAATCATTGCTTTGTTGTGACTATTACTTAATTTTACCATTTTAGGGCCATAAAATAGGAATTCTATACAATTTTCAATATTTCCTGTCGGCTAGTGTCCACGCCGTCTTCATGAATTCGGATGGCGGGTTTCGAATCGCCTAAAATTTTGTGGACCCATCAGAAATTACCTAATGAACAATAGTCATCGCTTCTCCATAAATGTTCCTCGTTCTTTGGTATTTTATGGCCATAAAATAGGAATTCAAGATGATTTCTAATTTTTCTTATGTTAATGTCTACGCTATCTTCATGAATTCGGGCGATGGGCTCCGAATCGCCTAAAATTTTGCGGGCCCATCAGAAACGATCTAATGATTAATAGTTATTGCTTTTCCATGACCGTATTCCATTTTTAACGTTTTAAGGTCATAAAACAGAAATTCATAATGATTTTTAATTTTTTATGTGCTAATATTCACGACATTTTTATGAATTTGGGTGACGGGGAACATATTCTTATTTGAAAAATATTCCCGGAGCTAAACCCTTAACTCCTATGTCACACAATTACTATTCCGTACTCTCTTTCCCCGTTGTAACGCTGTTTCTCAGAAAATTTGTTAGAAAATGACACAATTTTATATTTGAAAAGTATTTAATTATTCTTAGCAATCTTATACTATATGCATGACTTGTCGAGACTCCACAAAATGTAAAAACTAACTTTTTTTGTTTATTATCTTTTTGTGAAGCATATGAAGTGATATGGAGAACAACCACCTATTATTCAATTTTGATAATAAGAAGAATTCGGTTACCTTGTATAAATTAAAGTCTTTTTCTATAATTAGAAAAAAGAAAAAGAATCTGTATCTAATTAAATGTCGAAACGTTAAGACGTATTCGAATTTTGCTTCTTTTTTTTTTTTGGTAATTAAGAATTTTATTACTCATCAAGTGAATCTATCTATATTTATATCTATCTACAGTATATTAAAAGCACGAAGGCCCTATCAAAATATTGTTCGCATTTTTTACCCTTTGTAAGTGCATTATATGTTAGATATACTTGTAATTCTAATCATTAATTATTATTTTTGAGCAAAATTAAAAACTATCATATGCTTCCTTTTAAATTTAGAATTCTTATTGTTTGACATACTTGCCGTACGAGTTTTTTTTCTTTTTTATTTTTGTTTCCTTTAGTTTTAGGATCCTTAGTACGGTAAGTCTTTTTTCCATTGTCTTTTTTGTGTTTGTTTAGGACGCAATTTCTATTGTCTTTTTTGTGTAGGTTTAGGATTCAATTTGGTATACTAAAACAATTTAGAATAAGGAGGAGCTAACCATTTCTATAAAAGAAGTCACCATCCTATATTCTTTGTCATAAACTGCTCATAGCATTGATGTCCGCATAAGTAATTTTTTTTGTGATTTGAGGTAAATTTTACTATATTTTTAAAGTTATGTAATAATGGTCGTTCGTACATTATTAAGTAACAGCTCCACATTGAATATTTGTTAGTTATGATTTTGTTTGCAATACTTCATATATGGTCATTGGCTTAAAATTGACTCATATACAAATGTTGTATATGTTGTTTTGATCGTTGCATTTGTCGCATAAAATTGGTTAGGCATTCTAACTCATATCCCTTGAATATTTCATTAATTTAAGATCATTTTCATTCTAAGGTTTGATAGTTTTAAACTACCGTGTGCTTCCTTTTAAGTTTAGAATTATTTAGAATTTATATTATTTGAGATTCTTGCCTTACGGGGGCTTTTCCCCTTTGGTTTTTGTTTCCGTTAGTTTTAGAATTTTTGAAAATTTTCTTTCGTTGCTTTTTCTTTTGTCCATACCTTTCTTAGAGGGTTCCAAACATAATGCTATAGAAATTCTTTGTATAGATAAGCTTGTACTCCACTATTTTTTGAGCATATCTCAAAATATGATGCTCGTGGCATCGTCCCATCCTATAATATTTTGCAAATTTTGCTTGCTCCAATAGCTCTTTTTTTAAAAATTCATAAACGTTCAATATTTAGCGTGCACACAAAATAAGCACAAAGTTACGTCTCCATATTAGTAGTCATTAATTAAAAATACAAATACCAAATAAGATACTATTTCTTTTTCATACATGCGTGATTACATACAAATAGTTTTATTATTATCTATACTATATTAAAAGTACGAAGGCTCTTAGCGAAATATCGTTCGTCTTTTTTACCCTTCAAAAACAACTTTCACAATAGACAAAATTATAATTTAAGTTACTCTCCTAATATTTAGGACATTGAAATCAATTAAAAGTTTGCATATTAAATCTATCCTTATTAAACTATGTAAAAAGTTCTAATATTTAGGACATAGTATCAATTAATATTTTACCTTATATAAATTGTACTAATTATAAACTCCACACTTGGTGTAATACTTATAAACCAAGACTAGAACGAGATTATATGTGCCTTCATTTTTTTTTGGCGTAATACATTCGGAGACACCTAAAGTTGGCACGATCTTTCACTTAGACACTTAAACTAGACCTCTTTCCAATTAGACACGTTTCTTAGGCAATTCTCATACCAATTAGACACGTTTTTTGCTGGCTTATTAATTAACCAAGCGCGTGTTCTGTAATCTCCGTCTACGTGGCAAAAGTAACCATTATAAATCGTGCCACATCATTTTTTATGTCCACCTCACTGTCCACCTCAGCTATATAGTGTTATTTCTACTAAAATACAAATAACTAACCCTAAACAAACGATCTAAACATATTACCATTGTTCCTTTTACCTTCGATGAAAACGAAGAAAGGTCCTACCACAGTTAATCTTCTTGTTCTTTTGGTCAATGGTGTTGGAATCTAGTATTTCCACTGATTTCTCACCGTATTTACAACACTTCAAGGTCCAATCTCTCCTTATTTTCTATTGCTACAGCTATTCTTCCTTCCAATAGTAAATAAATTCAAGGGCCTTGGAGCTTGATCTTGAATCTATATTTGTTGCTACGAGCGATGATCTTGAATGCAACTTGCACGAACTTTGATTTGAACTCGTACTCGTTGAATGTTGATTTGTTCTTCGTTCTTGAGCTTGATCTTGATTTGTTCTTCGTCCTTGAGCTTGAACTTGATTTCTTGAACTTGATTGCTTGAAGCTTGAAACTTGTAGAGAAATTTGCGGCGTTTGATTCACGAGCTCTCTGTTGCTTCTTGTTATAACTTCCGGTGTCTTTTCCAGATTATGATGACCCCTATTTATAGTTGTGGGAGGGAAGAATTATGATAAGAACAAACTCTTTCTGACCAATTAGATTGAAGTGTGACATGACCGCATTTGATTGGCCAGAACATGGCACTTGCACACGTGGCGTGGTTTCATTGACCATTTAATGTGACTTGGCATGCCTTGACATTTTGACACGTGGCATGATCCTTTTGGCTCTTCCGCTTGACTTGTCATGCCACGTCATTTGACACATGACACCAAACTGGGCCTCTAGAAAGATGTCATCTTGAGCTTAATGAAGTGGGCTCATCATTTTAGCCCAATTAAATTGGCTAGCCCAATAGATTAAGACTTATTTATTTAATCCATATATATTGGACTTATATAATTAATTTAATTATATTAGTCCATAATATTTGACCTAAAATACATTTAATTGAGATTAAATCCAAATTTCATTATGGATTTAAATTCAATAAAATTTTAATTGTCTACAAATATTTAAACTCCCTTATATTTGATTTTTTTTCTTCGTAACTTACAAAATTTCTCCTTGTTATGAAGAGGGGCATTACAAGAAAATCTGAAATAAAATCTAAGTAGTTAAAGAAAAAGGAAACGAACAATATATGAAATGACAAAAAGAATCACTTTAAGGGGGTGGACAAGATTGTAAGGACTATAAGACACAAAAAGGAAAGGTTCTAAAAAAAATTAAAAGAAAATTTGCAGTGGCAATTTGCTTTTTCACCCCTTGGAAATTAGAAAAGGAAGAAAGAAAGAAAAAAAACGATGTTGGCATATTTTTAAAAAATATCAGTTAATATATCAACTACGCCTTAATTTAATTTAGGACTACTCTACGAGGTCGTTAGGTTGATAATTTGTAGTAATTAACCCAAACATAGAATTCAACATAAGAAATGTAATACTGGCTGCATTAAAAAAAATCACCGTAACGAATAATATAGTGTTTGGTTAAAAATATGAAACAATACATACATTAAGTTATGCAATAAGAAAATCTCGAAATTTCTAAATTCATGAAATTTTCACAGGGAGATCAAAGACATCAAATATTGTCTTTTTCAAAGTCGTCGAAGTGATCAATGGATGTTCTTCATTTTTATGGAGATCAAATATATCTCAAGAAAATTACAATCATTCTACGTTCGAGAAATACGTTATTTAAGTCCTCGAATTACGGAGGACGATCTAGAGAGAAAAATCAAGGAAACAAACAAAATTATATCCGCAAAAATTCATCAATAAAATCTCTTCTTCTCTATATTTGAGAAGTTTTATTTTGTGTCTCATGCAACTTACATTGGTTGTATGAAGCTCCTTTTTGTCTTATAAATTTGTGGACCCTAATCTTACACTTCTGGGTCCACAGAAATCTGGATCCACAAAACTGTAAGACAAAAAAATTGTCTCATACAACTAGTGTCAGTTGTGGGAGACACAAAATAAAATTTTCCCTCGCTATACTAATGAACACATATTTTCCATCATTTTCAAAAATCCAAAAAAATGTATTATTTTATGTTCAATAATTTGCTAGTACTTAACCAAAAGACGCCTATGTTTATTTCGCTCAAACTTGAGACCCTAATGTTCAATAATTTGCTTTTGGAGACAACTTTCTGTCATCATATTATTCGTTTCCGAGGATGTCAAATTTTAAAAAGAATAATATACTTCAAAAAAATATTACTCCCTCCGTTTCATAGCCCGTTTGGCCAAGCTGCAAAAATCAGTTTATTTTGAGAATTCTTTTTTTCAAAAGTGTTTTTCTCAAAAGTACTTTTGGTGAGAAGCAGTTTGTGTTTGACTAATTAATTTGAAAAGCACTTCTGAGCAGCGATTAGTATTTGGCCAAGCTTTAAAAAACTGCTTCTAAGTGTATTTTTTTCAAAAGTGTTTCTCAAAAAAGTGCTTTTGGAGAGAAGCTATTTTTTTCTGCTTCTCCAAAACTACTTCTGTTTCTCCTCAAAATCACTTTTTTCTTTCCAAAAGTTTGGCCAAACGCCTCAATTTTGGCCAAAAGTGTTTTTTGCAAAAAAAAAAACACTTTTGGCCAAAAAAAGAAGCTTGGCCAAACAGGCTATCAGTTTATGTTAACATATTTCCTTTTTGGTCTGTTCCAAAAAGAATGACCCCTTTCTAAAACCGAGACTCAATTGATAACCCTTACAATTCTACCATAAATGAGAAGGTTTTATAACCACACAAATATCCTGGACCCCTTTTTAACTTGTTTGAGACTATAAATTTCAAAAGTCTTCGCTTTTTTCTTAAACTTCATACTCAATCAAACAGGTTCACATAAATTGAAACGGTAGGACTACTTACTACCTTAACCTTAAAAATAAATAAATAAACAAATAGACAATTACCAAAATGTAGTGGCGTAGAGTGCAGTGGGAACCCCTGTAGTTTGAGATTGAAAGAAAATTGATTGATTGATTTGATAAAGCAATTGAGTTGGATGGACAACAATGGCACCTAATACAAGTTTAAATTCATGATATATTGTAGTCCAATTTGTAGCTTCTTAGCTACTAGCCTACCACCACCACAAAAAGAAAAGGTAAAAATAAAAAAAGTATTAGTATTGCCAGACAGAGGTCAAAGATTTTTATTTTTTTTAAAATGAGGGGAAGAATCAACGAGATGAGTGTTCTCGAAGGAAAAATCGAGTTAAAAGAGTAGGAGGAAAATTTTAAACTCAAAATGTTAGAAAGTGCAAAATCAAAGAGCACAAAAGCTATTATATTTATTGCAATGAAAGTTATTGTCGGTATTGGAAATGTCCTTAGTTACCCCCATTAATTTCATGGCACAAAATTCAGCATTGAAAAATAAATATTTAATTATACCATTTTGGAAAAGAAAGCAGAGGTCTAAGTAATTTGATAACCAACCTTTTCTCCTTTTTTAGTCAAAAGGAATTAACTTTACCTTATCTAATGTGATACTGTTTAACTAAATACAAAATTTAAGAGAAAAAATAACGTATAATACTCTATTTTAAACGTGCCATGATGTTTTTATGAACACAAAAGCATGTTATTAAGGAAAAAATTGAAAGTTAAAATTTATTTTCTTTCAAATATAAGAAGGCATTTTTCTTTTTTAAACAAATTGAAGAAAAAAATGCTACATAAAATGAAACAGGGAGTAATATTTGCATCACTTGCACTACCAATATATAAAAAAGCACACCAACTTATGGGCACAACTGACTACAAGATTTTGACTTAACAATCACTGGATACATGAAACTACAACACAACTACGCCTCAGTCCCAAACTGTATGGATGAAACTGAAGCTGATATATAGATCAATTGATCGATCAATTACTCCTCCAATTTCAAATTAGTCAAAATCGACTACATTAATAGTAACATTTTGGATCGCTCTGTTCAAATACATTTCAATTTTGAATACTCACTAAAGAAGAATACGAAAAACTCATATGAGATCAAATTTTGTAAACAGGAGTGATACCCAAAAGATGGAAACACTTTCTCATGACAACTGCTGTTGCCTCGCATAGCAAGAGCCTGCTTGTTTCCTCCGCTGAGCCAACCACCTGCCACGTTCCAAAATGTATATTTGTAAATGCTAGCTATCAACTTAAATACCATATGTACTCTACATAGTATCTTTCTTTTGGTTAAATTATCCGATATCCAAAGTCGGTCTAACTGATCTGAATATGCGCCAGAGAGGCCTGCTAAAGGTGTAAAGTGCTCTCTACTGGAAAAACCTTCTCGTTAAGGGTGGAGGGATCTTAGCTACCCCACCACACCCCTCAGCGATTTCTACATAGTATCTTCACCACTTTTCAAGATTTTCATGAATCTTAGACAATGAACTATTATTATTTGGTGTTTTATTAGTGGTTTCGAGCTGGTCTATTTGCAACTTAAGCCACGGGTTAACGGGTGCACAACATTTGTTTTCAGCATTTCTTTGGTTTACTTTATTCTCAGCTAGGAGAACTTCATACCTGACAGTTGGTATAGAATTTAGTGAAGTCTTCAGATAATTTGTAAAGATATTCACACAACAAGTTGGGCAAAAGATTGGTACAAGCTTCTTCAACAATCTGCAAAATGAGATGGCAAAATTTACTTGATTAAAACTTCGTTCCTAGAAATCGAATAATAAAAACCCGTTTAAGTGCTAACAAGTAATAAAATTCCATATATTCTTACTTCAGGAAATTGGAGCAAATGGAGTCCTAACATGCGTTCATCTTGATGAGCCAAATCCATCGCCCCACTCTGTCCAACGAAAACGATTCAACAATCACATATAGTAATTCTAACGCCACTGTTGTAATTTTAACATGATTGAAATATCAGTTAACATTGATAAACTATGACATTTATTATGTGTTTGCCTACTTCAATGTTTCTGGGGCGGCCAAAAGGGGCCTTAGAGAAAACGGTTAAAAATTCTTGATAAAGAAGAGTTCAGTTGGAGCACATAAAAAGGATGAGATTACCTTTTTTAACTCCTCTATATCTCTACCGGATTTCCTGATAATTGAACAAATGCGAGCATGTGCATACAGCAAATACACAGCGGTATTTCCCTGCCCATAAAAGAAAAATAAGAGAATCAAATTTCAAACAGAGTAATAGAATACAAAGGCTGCAGCAAAAATAAGTAATTGAACGAACATATCCCTACATATTGAGAGCGTTCATAAATGAACAAGCATCGGCTCCTCAAATTGTAAAAGAAGTCTGGTGTAATTAAAGAATTGAACTTGGGTTTAATAACTCGTTGAAAATGATTAACAGATTTATTCATTTAATCGAAGGGATATCCATTCACATACCTTATCACTAAGCATCTGATCGAAATTGAAAGTGTAATTAGTCAACCTGTTGTTCTTCAGGTCAGCATATCTGTTTTGGGGTACCAAAAGAAGAAGAAAAAGGTCAAAACCCTGTTGAGACAACAAGAAAAGCATCAAAGCAAATGCATAGCAAAACTCTCACTATGTTTTTGCCAAGATTGTAAATGTTCTTTTTAGCGCTCTTTTTTAAGAATTACTTTTTCGTTCTATATGGCATAATTTGACTAGACACAGAGATTAAAGAGTTAATTTGAGTTGTTTGTCAGTTGATAAAATTTTGATTTGATAGGTAGAATTACAGATTATGGATTAATTTTCAATTATTAAATGAATTTGATTTCTTAAAACTTGTAATACTTTTATTGGAATAAAATTGATACACACAAAGTATTTTACTCAACAGAAATTGGAGAGTGCATTGCCATAACTAACAATGTAATTTCTTCTTACGCATAACACTCCCTTTATTCCAAGTTAACAGTCTTTAATTTTTCGGTAGTCAATTAATATCTCCACTTCTACAGAATAAGAAAACGTTCTTCTAAGAAAAAGTTGTTAGATTTCTGGCTTTCACTAAAAGTACTTACATGGAAAAGACAACTGTGATTAATACACAAGCATGAGGAAACTTACTTAACAGCACCGTATCCTACTGCTTCAGCAGTTTGATCCAGTTCCTCAGCTGTCCATTCTTTAGCCTTACCTGATAAGACAAACATGATATGAACTTGAAGTGGTACTCTTGCACAATTGCACAACATTATTACCCATAGTATTTATAAGGAAGAAGTTATTACAGGCAAAAGACAAACAAGTAGAAAAAGAGAATAACAACAAATAACATAGAGCAGACCTCTTTCTTCAAGTGCTAATTTACACCGGCTTTTGGCCTCATCAAGCAAATCAACAAGCTTCACCACCTCAGTACTTCGCGTACGGAACCGTTTCCCGTCTTCTCCTAAAACTAGACCAAATCCTACATGACTAGCTTTGGGATAATCATTCTCGTTTGAGGGAAGCCAACCCGCACGTTTTGCAGCCTGGAAGAAAAAAAAACATGAGAATAATGCTCAACCCCAATAAAGCTGCTTGATTATCTCATACGCTAACTGCGGAAAAAGAAAACAGGTATCGATATCAGAAACTTACAGAAAAGAACATTTCAAAGTGCTCTCGCTGGCCAACGTCAGTCACATATATCATCCAGTCTGCTTTTTCTTCATTAAGCCGATACCTACAAAGTTGCAGATAAGACGCCTAAGTGAAGTATACATCTCTTCAAACTCTAGTAGCTTCTGTACAAACTCTAGTTATATCCTTGATGAGAAAATAGGCTATAATTACAAAGCCGGTCAAGAAACACGAATTGCAAACAAAACTAACCATAGAGCAGTAAGATCTGTTGAGGCATAGTTGAAACCACCATCCCTCTTCACAACAATAAGAGGTATTTTCTTCCCTTCAATAAAGATAACACGAGCTCCTTCACTTTCTTCAATTAATCCTTTCTCATTAAGCAACTCCAGAGCCTTGGGAATATATGGATTATAAAAGCTTTCACCCTAAAAGAATCCATCAGCCTTTGGTTCAATCCAAGATATGTGCACAAAAGGCTCAATACAAAACAAAAGGCAGAAATCAGCTGGAAAACCCTCCAACAACAATCAATTCGTCTGAAGTCCTTCTACAACATATAACAGACTATCTATACATTCAAAAATGAATAGTTCATTTACCGAAAAGTAATTCAATACCAGAGACGATATGGTCCAATTTCAATAAAACCATAAACTGTTTCCTTTGACCTAAATACACCAACTTTTTTTGACAGGCAAGTTGTAAACCAAATTCAGGATGAAATTAGTTTAGAATATACACCGAGTTCTTTTACTCACCCCCCCCCCAAATAAGTTTGCATCATCAATAATAATCTATAAACACCACCAAGTCTAAGAGTGACATGACCAAGAGCAGTAAGATCTGTTGAAATTGGACATGACCAACCCAGGCAACAGCATTTACAAACCATTTTTCGTCCATTAAATAATGAGTGAAATGACAACTCACTATTCAGATTAATTCACTTTTTTTTCTTTCTCAGCAATTATCACTATTCAAATCACAAGGGAGCTGCAAAATAAACAGTACAAATTCCAGTGATATTTAAACACTCAACGCAATCTTTTTCTTTTGAGATTTCTCCTTCACAAAGGAAGGAATAAGGACAGCCATGTTAAAACAAATATGTGGTTATCTTTCTGAGGAATACCACTCGTGCAGTTATGATATCTGCACATATTAACAAATTACAATTTAATACATAAAATAAACTAAAAGACACATCAATCTCTACTGACTATCTTACGTTCTAGTCCCCAGTAACTAACATAACCACATATTTTATTTTATTTTTAAGAAGGTAACAGTAAACATAACCACATATTGCAGTCCGCCAAAATCTGCCACACATTATTTTCTGTGCATTTCATATTTCACTATCTTCTGAACTACCAGAATCACTTCTTTATAAGTCAAAGCACAAGGATGCAAGAGACAGAAAGCAGCTTCACCCTTATCAGGAGCTAAAGTTGGCACACACTACCTGTCATTTTAATAGCATGTAGCAACTGAAAAGCTTGACCATGGCCTATGAGGAGGCTAAGCAAAAACTAAAATGGCAATCACATGATATGCGAAAGGCAAAACCAGGGAATTACTGCATGTCTCCATAGAGTCATCCTAAGTACTAAGCAATTAAGGTGGAAGAAAAAGCTGAAGGCAGTACCTTTTCCTCTAAGTGAACTCCAAGTCTCTCATACACCTTCTGAAATTCTTTTCGGCTGATTTCACATATTTGCGCCCATGCCTTCCTATACTTCTCCTCCCCACCCTGTGAGACAAGCACATGCACAGATAAGACAAATGCATCAGATACAAGTATGATATGTAATCTCTTTTTCCCTTGAGCAGCAACACAAGAGAAGCAACAGAAACCCGAAAATGTATTCATCCCTCCCCCTCCCACGACAACAAAATAAATAGTCAACTGTGCATGAGCTCTCGAAAAAGATAAACATGATAAATGTATAAAATAAAAAAATAACAAATAAAAGCTCACCTGAAGACTAACAACTGCCTTTTGCGCCCTTTCCTTAAAATCAGGATCACTATCAAATCTTTGTTTTGACGCCTTATAGAATGCCTAGAATAAATGAGAACAATGATTACCACGTCAAGTAAAATAAATTTCTGCCTTTACATCGACACAAACACCTGCTCTCCGAAGGAAAATCTCAAGAAACATGATTTAAGACATGTTTTGGAAACGAGTAAGCTCAATATTTATTTGCATATTAAGCATTGGAGGTTGCCAAATATGTGCAATTCTAAATCTCAAAACTTTTTACAATTTGCTAGTCATGGCCAATAATTGCAGCCTCAATGTATCAATACTTAATAATAGGTCAGGGAATAACTGCAAAGAAAGAGCATGGGTATACAAGGGAAAGAATTCCACTCTAATAAGAAATCCCAATCCAATGCTAGCCTTTAATATGCACTTTGCATGCTTACAGAATGCAAATGGAGATAACAACAGGAAAAATACGGTTTGATGAATAAGAGGCAATAGACTCACCTCCAGATCTCCAATCGCTGGAGTACTACCAGCTTCCCAGTTAGGAAATTTTTCAAAAAGGAACTCAATTAACATTCCAAACTGCAAAAGATATAACAGGTATTAGGCCCTAAAACAAATTCGTAAGGCAACAAACATTTCTAGTGAAAGGCATACTCCTACAGTAAGGCAGTTTTAAACATAGATGAAAATAATTCATTCTTCACTGTAAAAATCCAATGAACTACATTTAAAAAAAAAAAAAATCTTCCCCTTGAAAACAAATTGAAGTTAGATAGCTCTTTGCTTCTAACCATTAGTTACATGCACTTAAATAAATTACTGACACCAAGACAATCTTGTTATACATTTAAAGGGTAAATGCACGATATCTTGTAAGCTTGTAAAGAACAATAGCTGATCGAGCAGCTCAGATAACTACTCTATTGGTTTGAAGATAGAAAACACTTGTGGTTCTCTCATATGATTACGTTGAAGGACGAGCGGAACAAAAAAGATTTGGAAGCAAAATTGCCAATAGATATATCCCATAGGTATTACTCATCGGAAGTGAATAATAAAATGAGAGATTATTGAGCATGAAATTACCTGTGTGCCCCAGTCACCCACATGGTTTCTCCGAAGAACTTCAACATTGGAAAACTCCAGCATACGGGCTAAAGTGTCTCCAATAATAGTAGATCTTAAATGACCGACATGCATCTCTTTTGCTATGTTGGGTGATGAAAAGTCAACAACCGTCCTTTTAACAGGAAGCTTCGGTGCCCATGTCTCGATGCCATCTATTAGCATCTTTTGAACGCTCTGCACCAGTAAGATAGAAGTGTTATCATATGATCCTAACTAACCAACTAAACAACTGCCGACATAAATAGAGCTGGTTAAAAAAATTACCTTTGCTATCCATTGCCTTGCTAATACAATATTAATGAAACCAGGTCCTGCTATAGAGCAATTCTCTATCATGTCCGACCCAGGAAGATTTTCTACAATTGCCTAAATTTTGAAAAACTGATATTTAGTTGCTACCTTTCACTTCTAGTATCATGTTTAGAAAAGAAATAAGAGATTAGCAGGATATCAAATCACCTTTCCAACAGGTTGAGGACCCTTGAACTGTGTACCTTTGCCTTTAATTTTATTCCACAAGCTCATTGCATTATTGCTGTCCAAAGTTACATAGTGAGAACTTAGAGGAACTAGTTAATTTATTTACTTACATAACAAACAGCTAGAAGTCTTAGTAAATAGCCTTTAACTTAGAGCATAATCGGAGTAATCCATACCATTGGTAGTCGCCATTTTTTGGATCATTGCAAATAGCAACCAAAGGCGGCACATCTGAAATATCAGGGAATGCTGCTCGAAGTGATTCCTCAAATAGCTTCGCTAATTGCTGCTTTAGACTCCCAATACTTTCTTTATCCTGTTCAGAGAAGAGGTGGGCATAAATAACGTCCATGTTTAGCAGAAAATTTCGAGCGCACAACCTATCTGTACTATTTAGGGATGGTTACAAGGATATTATATTATGAGATTGTGACTTACAGTTTCCATTGTTGATATTGTCTTTGAAGATACTTCTACCGCACTGAAAAATCTCCTAGATGTTGCTCTGAGAATACCTGTCTAGTGTTACGACAACCATAACAGAAATTACTTAAAGCAATCCTACATTGCATATAAAGGAAATAGATGAAATACAGTGAAATAATCAACCTTTGGGAACAATATTTTAACACATAAGGTAGTGCCAACAACTTCAGAAGTCGTAATGTGCTGTTTCTAAAGGTGGTGGTTAACATGGAAGATCATAATAGTTCATGGGTGTGTTTGTTATGAAGGATGCTTTCCAATTTCCCCATCTTTGGTTGGCTTATATGTTTTGGGAAACATTTTACTCATGAACTCATTTTTCTACAATTGGAGGAAAATGACTTCCCTACTAGAAGGAGGGAAAATCTTTTCCAAAACTCTTTTTCGACCTTCCCCACCCTCACCCTCACCCTCCACCACCACCCAATCCCCACCCCCGCTCCCACCCTCACCCCAACCCCACAACCTCCCCCGCACCCCTACCCTCGCCGCCACCATCCCGGCCCCTAGACGCCGACCTACCACTCTCCCCCGCCCTTACCCATTTCGTCTCCCACAATGTTTGCCTAATTTAAATATTTTCTGCTACCTAACTAAACACCAAAAAATTTAAATAAGTAAGAAACCCACTTATTTTTCAAGAAAACATTTTTCAAGGAACCAAACATAACCCATATGGGCATCTCATTTGACATAATTCATATTATATAACAAGTGTTTAATTTACTATCAAGAAAGACATACTCCCTATTTCTTCTTTTGTGTTTGTTACTTTACTCGTCAATCCATCCAAAACTGCTACTTCCTTACTTAATGAGCTTCAATTGTGAGTTCTACAACATTTTTCTCGTGACCTCATGACTCGAGATTGAGAAAACTTGCTAGGTCCTTCGGTTGTCTTCTTTCTTAATGAAAAGAACTTTTTTTTTATAACCGAGATATTCCCGAGGGCTACTAGCGCACAGTTTGAAACTAAATAGGTAATGGGTCCACACTCCACACCTCTACTGTTCTCCACTTAAATATCATGCTTTTGTCTGCGCCTTTACGGCGGGAACCTGTGATGTGCGTAGCTCACACATCAAGCATTGCACTCTTACCATAAGACCAAAGCTCCGGTGGCAAATAGAGCTTATACACGACATGTGCAAAGGCGGATGCAGCATACAAGTGCCGGTTTCATTGAAACCCAGTACTTCCGACGCGGAGCATGAATTTATGTGTAAAAGTTCAATAAAATTACAATAAATAGTAGATATGAACCTATAACATAAAAAAATCAATGGGTTCAATGCTAAAACCTTAATATTTGAACCCATAACGCTTAAATTTTGGATCTGCCTCTGGACATATGTGTTAATGGTTTTGTAAGAGGTTGTCCAATGGATTAGTCGAGGTGTACACAAGTTGGACCATACGCCACAATCATTTAAAACGAACAAAGCGGTGTAGTATATTCCATTTATCATGAACTACATTACAAACTTGACCAACATCCCTTAGGAAGCCACTGAGCAAGCTACAAGGGTTCAGCCACATTACCTTAAAAAATAGGGGGAAGAGTATAATAATGACCCATTTAAGTCAGGGTTAACATTACATAGAGACATACATTCCCAGTTTCAAGAGTCAACGTCCACTGCGTAGAGCTACAGTTCAGTGAAATTAAGCTCAACCCTTAAGCTATACTCCTATAAAAAACAGCAAAAACACACCCAACAAAGGACAAAGAACCAAGTCTAAGCAGTAAATAACCATAAATTCCCTAACTTTTCAAGAAAACAATATCCAAAAAATATATATAAATATATAAATTCTAAGTTCCACAAGTTAGTCCCTTTAACACCAATAGAAAGAAAATACTACAAATTGCATTCATACTTTTGTCCAATTACTAGCTACCCAACCCAAGAAAAAACTCATCAAATACTAAAAGAAACAATCTTTCTATAAGTTACATTATAAATAGTCAAAGAAAATTAAAGAAAAACATTAAAAAAAACAATAACAACTACATCTCAGTCCCAAACAAGTCCGGGATAGCTATACGAATCCTCATTTGTCCAGACAACAACAACTTTCAATAAGTTACATTAACAAAGGCATAAGAAATTAAAAAAAACAACACCATTATCCTAATTTCATCAATCAAAACCAAGTGAACAAAAAACAAAATTTAAAAAAAAAAAAAGGAACCCCATAAACAGACTAAGAGAGACGCTTACGGGTATTGAGAGAAAAAGGAGAGAAATTGGAGTATAGGAGCTGAGCAGAGGGAGGCGGAGAAAGTGAAAGCAAAGGTGGAAGTTTGAGTGACAAGGTAAAGCTACTCATTCCTTTGTTTGGGTTTTATTTTACTTTTTTTTAATTCTGTTTTGCCATTTTAGTATTGGGGGCATTGTTGCGTTGGTCTTCTGTTCGTTAGGGTTTTTGTAGGGATTTGGACATTTGTACAGGAGCTACTAGCTAGGTCTCATTTTCCAATTTTGCATTATTACTTGGAAAAATTACGCGACGTATCAATCGTTGATACAGGTTATATTTGTTGCGCAAACCAATAATGTTAGACACAAATTATATTCATTGCGTATTTGAATGCAAGTGATACAAGCCGGTAATAATTAAATAGTAGCTACACATGCTAATTAGGTAAATTATAGTTATTAGACTCTAAACTGTAATGCTTTATGAAAATTTCTCTTATTATTTTACAATAAGAGAACTTCATGAATGATATCTCTGTATGACATATAGGTCACAGTTTAAGCCGTGTAAGTAGCCGCTAATGTTTAGGTTGTCTATGTCATAATCTTGAGTTCGACCCTTCCCCAAATACTCGTCGGTTTGTGGAGGGATTTTCATCTATAGCAGCCCCGATGACCAGGTTGACCCAGAAGGGTGCCCCGTTCAGATGGTCAGACGAGTGTGAGGTGAGCTTTCAGAAACTCAAGACTACTTTGACTACGGCGCCAACTTGTTACGACCCAGATTTTCCACCGTCGGGATCGTGATGGCGCCTAACTCTTAGAATGTTAGTCAAGCCAACAGATACAGTTCTAACACATTAATCATAAACCAAAATAATATTTAACATTAATTTAAACTAAACATATATGAAGTGCGGAAATTCCATAACAGTTTAAAACGCTAATACATAACTACCTAAAAGATCTGGTGTCACAATTCACGTACTTCTAAGAATTTTCTACAATTACTGGTTTAAAAGAAATATATCTATTGCATGAATACGAGATATTTTGTGCAGGTAACTGTTTTTTCTTTTTAATAAGGGAACGCCATGAGATCATGTGGCTATTTTCACTAGTAATAATATCTTTTGTTGGCTTCTTTTTAATTCATGTTAATCTTGATTTATACAATTGCTGCTTTTGTTAGTTCTATTATTAGCTAAATAAGTAGTACGTAGTTTAATTGTTTTCAATGTTCCATTCGTCGAAAAAAAATATTTTCTTTTTCAATTTTTAAATATCCTTAAAGAATTTCTTAATTTCTGCCACCAACTATCAACCAGAAATTGGTAAAATAAGAATACTAAAAGATTAATGACAAGCCTAAATAAATTTGAATCTGAAAAATAAATAAGCTTATGATAAATAAATTCATTTGGATGTAAGAAACAACGAGTTTGTCTGAAATTGATTTTATATATATATAACAATTATAGAAAGTTTAAGTGTGCGCCATTTTTAAGCGAGATATAAAGAAGCAAACAAGAAAAGGCATACAGTTGAAATCACTCTCCATGCCACATGATATGATTAGGTGGTACTAAACACTTATAATATAAGGTCAGGGATGTTAAACCGGCTAATCGGGCGAATATGGTACGAGCCAAAAACAGGTTAAGCATAAATAAATAAAATATTTGATTTGTCCATATTTAATATGAATAAAAAAAATTAACCGATAAATAATATGTATATCCATCACTTCTCGAATGGTAATTTTGACTTCTTGTCCAAATACATACTATAGTACACTATTTATGCAGAGTAGAAGATATATTTACTTCATTTCCTTAGGTGCTTCTTTTAAAGGAAGGAGGTAATCTCTGCCGCGGATTGGATCATCCTCCCCTTTGTATTATATAAATACTTTAATAATAATATAAATATAAAATTAATATTATTATTTCATGATCAACATTTAGTTAGTACGTAGGGGTCGTTTGGTATGAGGTGTAAGTAGATATAGTGCTGGTATAAAAATTTAATATCACCTTAATACTTTGTTTGATTAGTAAACCTGGTATAACTTATCCCGGGATTAAAATTAGTGTCGGGATAACTTATACTTTCTTCTTAGAAATTATGCAATTGTCATTTGTAATACAACATATCAAACAGTGGATAAAAAATAATCACAACATAACTTATCCCGGCATAATTGTATTCAAACCAAACGACCCCTTAGGGGTCGTGTTTGGTATGAGGTATAAGTAGATATAGTGCTAGTATAAAAATTTAATACCGCCTTAATACTTTGTTTGGTTAGCAAACTTGGTATAAGTTATCCCTTGGATTAAAATTAGTATCGGGATGTCACGACCTAAATCGGAGGGCCGCAACGGACACCCGGTGCCTTACCCAACAGAGTATCAACGTAACGTATCTTTCTTATATGCCATCATGGGTAAATGGGCCGGAAGGGTCGTCATGACATAACCAGAATAAAACATAAAGGAATACTTGACATAGGACGACCAAACATGCAATACAAGCTTATACGTGTAACATAAGGTCCTATAAGACCGAAATGAACACTCGTACACTGAACATAGGCCGACAAAGCTATACAATTTTTCATATACATGACATCTGTCTACAAACCTCTAAGAGTACATACACATCATAAAGGTCGGGACAGGGCCCCGCCATACCAATCAATATATGTCCAAATCATATTGACCAAATAGGCAACTCCGGAGCAAGTGGAGTGCACTAACACCTTCCGCTGAGCTATAGCCTACTAGGAGGACTGTCAACCTGTCTATTGGGGACCTGCGGGGTATGAAACACAGCGTCCCTAGGCAAAGGGACGTCAGTACGAATAAAGTACCGAGTATGTGAGGCAGGAAAGCATAAATAAGAACAATAATGTAAAATGAGATATAGGAGATACAACTTGTAGTATCTGAGCGCCTCTGAGGGCTACTGACATGAAATGCATGACACATATATATACATAAACTTTTAAAAACATACGCTTCTGTGGGCATCATCATCATTATATCTTACCCGACCTCGAAGAGGATTCGGTAAAAACGTACCCCGCCATCATAAGGCTCGGTAGAATTATACTCAGACACGTGGAGCTCGGTAAACCCAACTAATCAGTTGTTGCACAATAGGTATCGTACTCGACCGACTATAGCGCGACTCGATAAAGTAAAATAGATACTATATATAATTCATGCTACACTCATTGAATCACGTTCTAAACCTTTCGTAGTGACTTAAGGTCGTTGCACCTTCGATTAACATTATGGACATCCATACCCTCAATATGAACCTCAGTAGGATTCAAGGATCATACACACTTGCTTAGAATAACTTTATAAGGAAAGAACAACATGGACAACCTTAGTTGGTAGAAATAAATCCGTTATGAAATAGCGTATTCATTTCACTTTAGATCATGCCAAAGAAAGAAGGAAGTGCCTTAACATACCTTTGAAATCTTATATCCAATCGTCAAGCAAGCTCAATATGATCTTCTTACGTCTACAATGAGTAAACCGACTTTGTCGTCATTATATAAGCGTTGTAACTCTCATATTTGGAAACCAATATTCTACAAGAAAATGGACAACACCTCCCATATTTGTGCTACAGCCCATATGCTACCAAAAGTCACCAAACAACCCAAACAACAACAATATAATTCACAATAAGCTCTCCGATTAGTTCAACAACCATTTTGAACAACAATCTCGATTTACAATTAACAAAATATGGTTTGAATCCAATTCCTTTTCCATGAATCTTCCTACAACATATATAACATCATACTTATGCTTACCATATCATTTTCAACCCAAAACATCATAAGCATAATATTCAAATATAGTCCATATGCCTAGCACCTTAACCTTTATTGTCAGCATCTTATTTTTCATGTTATCTTCTTCAATCTACCGAATTAACACATAGATAAGCTTAACAACAGCAACCACAACATAATAAAACTATTTATAACAATTTTCAGCCACGACAAACCATATATATAACCTTAACACAGCCCAAAAAAAAATATAACAATTCCTTATGCCATGTCAATTACTATCTTGTAGATTTTCATTCAAACAACTCAACCTACAAATGATTGACCTTAAGCACAACCAAGAACATGATTTACTTACCTTAGGCAGTAGATACAACTTGAAATCCCCAGCTAGTGTACCTCACAACAACCCTCAATCACACCACAACACTAAAAGAGTTGTATTCTCTTCTTGAATAAACTTTTGTGTTCAAGTTGGTGTGTAAACACTTGTATTTCGCCTTGAAACTATAATATATATGAAGGAGGGATCGATTCTTAGACGAACCATAAGGAGCAACACGAAATTTGAGGTCACTTACCTTTGAAGAACCCTCCAAAACAGACATAAGATGATGAACTACAATCTAGCAAGCACCACAGATTTCTAGCATTGAATTCATATTTTTATCTTAGGTTTCACCCTAGAATCACGGAGGAACCTTTGGAGAGTATTTAGGAGGGTTTAGGAACTATTGTGGATGAGCAAAATGAGAATTGACTTAAAGACAAGCTGAAGTTTTACACCAACTTTGTGGGTCCCATGGGAGCTGCTTGCGCGATCTCGTGAAAACACGAATATCTCTCTACTCTGATGTCGTATCGATGAACAGTTAAATATGTTAGAAACTAGACTCGTAGATCTTCAATTTGGTAGGTATATCACCCCATAATTTCAAGTATATTTGGAGAAAAGCTCGGATACATTTGACCTAATTTTCAGTAAATTTATGAATGTAACTTGTGATGACATTTGCCAACTCTTGTTCCATAACTTGCTTGCCTTCAAATCGTAGCAAATGACTATCATACGACTAAAATAACTCATAGCATAACCTCCTTATCATGTTAAGAACCCTAGTCTCACCCCAAAGTACATGTCAAACATTCCAAACTTGTCGACTTTCGACGAAACTTATTTTTTTCAATTGGTTTAGCTTCTAAGCTTTCCAACCCTATTGGTACTCGTTATTCATGATCTTAAATATTTGTAACCTCCAGGTAACATGATTAGGTTACTTTATTTGCTTCCAAATATAATCTTATTTTTGAGTTTACATCAATTGACTTATGACGTACTCTCACGTACGAAAAAATGGGGTGTAACACGGGATAACTTATACCTTGTAGGGAGAGGGGAGGTAATTAGTGGCGGGATAACTTATACCTTCTTTTTAGAAATTATGCAAATGTCATTTTTAATACAACATACCAAACGGTGGATAAAAAATAATACCAGGATAACTTATCTCAGCATAACCCGTATTCAAACCAAACGACCCCTTATGGTGTGTTTGATACGAAGGAAAATGTTTTTCATGGAAAATATTTTCTCATTTATTTTCCATTGTTTGGTTGGTGAGTGAAAACCTTTTTTCGAAAAATATATTTTAGTGTTTGGTTAGAGAGTAAAAAATATTTTTTAGGAAAATATATTTTTATGTTACTCTCTTCCCTCCCCCAAGTCTGTGTGTTTTATGTGCTCCCCCCCCCCCCCCAAATACCCAACATTTTCATGACTCTATTTTCTTCAAAAATTTAATTATTCTTCTAAAAATTCTTACAAATCCAAAGGAATTAATGTGTTGTTTTACTTTTTTATACAAAAACAACGTTGAAATTTGTGCTCCATAACTGAAAAAAAAAACTATTTTTTGGTTAAAAGAGAAAGTACTATTTCTCTAACATGAAAATAAAGTATTCATTTTGTTGAAATGAAAGAAAAATACCTTTTCTATATCATGAAAAGAAAATACTCATTTTGTTGAAATGAAAGAAAATACTTTTGTTGAAATAGAAAATACTTTTTACTACATCATTTTGTTGAAATAAAAGAAAATACTTTTTATTACATCATTTTGTTGAGATAAAAGAAAAGATTTTTTCTACATCATAAAAAGAAAGTTCCTTTTTTGTTAAAATGAAAAAAAATCTTTTTTTATATCGTGAAAAGAAAATACTCATTTGTTGAAATGAAAAAAATACTCTATCTATAACTTTTAAAAAAATACCAATACTAATATTTCTATTTAGGGTGGGGTGGGGTAGGTGGAGCTGGGGGTGGGATTTGGCGGGGATGGGAGGAAGGTTGAAAGAGTTTTGGAAAATATTTTTTCTTCTCTTGATAGGGAAAATATTTTCCTCCAATTGGAGGAAAATAAGTTCATGAAGAAAATATTTTTCAAAACATTTCAGTCAACCAAACATGAAAAAATTGTAAAATATTTTTCGGAAAATATTTTCCTTCCTACCAAACACACCCTTAAAAATTAGTTTTTTATTTTGTATTAATATTCACATACTTTTTCAATGACAGTGATGTATATAATCATTTATTTACGTAGTCAAAGCTAAAAAGAGTATAACTTCTTGTGTCCTTTAAACTAGAACACATATCCACGCGATACGCGAATTATTTTAATATAAAAAGAACGAAAAGAATTATATATATATATATATTATACTATAAATTTAGTGATCATATTACAAAGACTTAAACTAAAACATTAAAAAATAAATTTTATCAAGTTATCTCTATAAAATTGTTGGTAAAGAAGAAGAACAATTAACCTTAAAAAGTTAAATTTCTTCAGCCAGCGAAAAACCAACCAACTCATTTAGTTTTGCCAGTATCTCCGGTGGCTTTGCACATCTTTCATGTGTTTTTATTGACTTTATCTAATATCATTTTAGTTATGTTATCTAATCATAATTCAAAGATACTTTCTCATCTCAAATTCACATAAATCTTATCTTTTGTATTTTTATAATATTTTTTATATTTTTACAATAAATTTATAACAAATAAATTTTTCTTTTAATAATGTTTGAATATTCTCCTTTCATATAATATAGATTATAACTCTGTAACCAATGACTCATGACCAAATAATTATATCTTAGGTTTGATAAACGTGCATGAATGGAGTTATATTACGTGTTAATAACTTCCCTATTTAAAATAAAAGAGGCTTAGGAATAAGTAATTTTTAATATATAAAAATTATTGTTTTCATATAAAAAAAATATAGATTACTCTTACTCCTAAAAATTTAATTTATTCACTTTGATTTTATTGCTAAAAAATTTAAGTATTATTTAAATTTATCAATAATATTTTTGAGAGTTATTAAAATACTCTCACATTACCTTTATAATATAAATATTTCATTTTAAGATCTTATTTTGCTTCTTAAATTTTGTTTTAATTTTTAAAGTCATCAAATATTTAATATCTTAAGTAAATTTATTTACTTTATTTTATATTTAATTTATCCCAATATAAAAAAATTATTTAAAAAAAGGGCAGCCGGTGCACTAAGCTCCCACTATGCGGGCGTCTGAGAAAGGGCCGGACCACAATGGTCTATTGTAGCCTTACCCTACATTCCTGCAAGAGGCTATTTCTACGGTTCGAACACATGACCTCCTACTCACATGACAACAATTTTCCTAGTTACGCCAAGACTTAATATATAAAATTATTTATTTCCTTACAAATATAGATATTTAATTCTTTTAAATTCAATTTCAAAAACAACTTAGAATGTTCAGATGTCGATATTGTTTAATTTAGCAGATTGTTTAGTTAATTATTTAATTTCCTCCCACTAAATACCATATTAGTTTTATGCTCGCACAACACTTTGGAACCATATTTTGGGACTACCACGTTGCTATTGTTTGATTTAGCAAATTATTTAGTTAATTATTTAATAATTTAGACTTGGAGTAATTATTTTTTTATTTTCGGGTTTTATAAATAATTTTAAAAAATGCCAAAAAAATGTGAGAGTTCCATGTTGTAGTTAACTGAATTGGAAGGTTTAAATCTTTTAAAGTTGTTTTCTATTTTAAATTATTTTTGAATCTCTAAATTTGTTGGAGGTTTGTCCTAAATTTGACACTTATTGAATTTTGGTTGTGCCACTTGGCATTATTCTAATATTGTTTTACCTTTCCTATTCTTTATAAATAGATTTTATGCTCAACACTTGATATGAGTTATCCCATATGAAGTACATACGTGTCCAAAGACTAGTAATATAAATAATAACTTAGTTTGTTCAATAATATTTTCTTTTAAAATTTAGATGCAAAACCACTTTAATACATATTCTTAAGATGTACCGTCCTAAAAATATACGAGATAGTTTCTTATTTTAAATTTTCTTATCTTAATAAATCAAAAAATTATGAAGAAAAGACTAGCTTGAGGGAAAAAAAACAAAAAGACACATCATAAAAAATTATACCCAGTTAAAAGCTAGACTTTAGCTTGTGATGAAAATGAGAAAATTAAAAAAAATATATAAAAGAAAGAAAAAAAATCAAGAAAGAAATTGGAGCTTGACTGTTTCATTTTAATATGCAATCTCAATAGAGAGGTGCCGAACACAAAATTTCACTAAATCTATATCAACTGGGTCCTAAATTTTTTTTACCATACAAACAAAACATAATTTAGATGTCAAATTACATCTCCATCCAAGTTTAGAAAGATTTTTATACATTATCCCTACTTGATTTAGATATTAATATGGAGTATTTATTTTATGTCAATTCAATGTACAGTACCTTGTTTATAGGGTCCCACAGTTTGTTCTTATCCAATTCTCCTTTGCCCATGTTCAAGTCACATGACCAAACCAACAGAACCACCTTAAAATATTCACATTTTCCCTCTATATATTATACTCTATCCAATATCTACCCACATCACTCATTACTCAAAAAAATATCAGTATCAGTATGAAGAACACAACGAAAAGTTCCAAGATTAGCCAAAAATCAGGCCAAGATGCAAGAAAAGACAGAAGATCTGCTACTGGAATGAATGGATCACCAAAAAAAGGTGGCCATGGTGGAAAGTTTACTTGGGCTGGTGATGGAAACTACTCAAATGATGAAATTGGTCAGGCTAAGAAAGTGGCTATTGATGCAAATGATCCAAATTTTGATGAACCAGAAGAGAATCAAACTGAATCTTGAACCTGATCTTGTTGAAGATTGAGTTGAATAATGATTGGTTTTGTTTTGTTTTGTTTTTTGAGATGTAAATATATGAGAATATGCTAATGTTATGGTGATCTATGCAGATAGAAGGAAAAACAGGAAGGGATCTGTTATCTGTTTGTCACCTTGTTAGATAAATAAAAATTGCATTTTTTTCTCAATTTATATAGTATTTGTTCTACTTTCACTTTGTTTTGAGTTTGATATATATATTGAACTGTTTTAATTAGAGGTCTCGGATCTAAACTATAGTAATAAAGTTCTCTTCTGTGGAGAGCGCCTAAAACTCTCGATATGTGGACATGGATTAGTCTTTAATAGGGAGCTTTAAATCCTCAATGTGTAAATTTAGATTAATCGGGTCAATAGATTTTGAATATTGATGAGGAAATCAGAATGTATGTCATGAGTTAGGTCAAATGTGCGGATTTGAATTAGTCAGTTCAATAAGTTTTTAACACTGAATATTTGAAGGAAAGAAATGTTCCTCATCAGCTAAATCAAAATTGGATGCTATGAAAATAATTAATTGCTGTGATATGTAATTTTATCGCCACTGATTTGATTTTTTCTGTTGTTGAGGATAGATTGTAGCAGGACTATAAGACTTCTCCAGAACAGAAAAAATACTCTTAGAAAAACAACTCTACGAACACAATTTTTATCATTAAGGAGATTTTAGATAGAATAATATCAAAGTTTCTCTAAGAAATGTTTTTAAAAATCTGTCCAAATGCCATATAATGAAGTTTGAGAAAATGTACTGTCAAGTGATTACCGGGGAATGGTAGTTACTCAGCTGTAAAATCCTGCAAACTCACCCTACCCTTCAAATCTCCAAGTCGTAATTGACACATTATGCTCTCGTTTATCCTGTCAGATTTTTTTTTTTTTTTTAATAGAAAACAAACTTCTTCGTACAAAAGCACTAGCAAATTGATTTTATTGGTAGTTAAGTTCGAGCTGTGGAATCAGTCACAAACACTTGCGTTGAGGTAGGCTGCTTACATCACACTTCTTGCGATTTGTGGTCCTTCCACGGATCTTGCGTGAACGCGAGATTCTTTGTGCATCGGGCTGCCTTTTAAGTGTTTAAGAATGAGATCAACCCTTAAATATTTCATTTTCTATCAGCAAGTTCTTCAATACGAATCCACGTTTGATAGTGAAATTTCACAACTTGCTAAAAATAGGCTTGTGAAAGTGAAACCATATCTACCACTTGCTTCATTTATTTTTGAACATAATAACATTGTGATTGATAATACAAAGATTCACGTTAGTCGACCACTAAGGACTAGTGATGCTTGTGTGATGGCACGAGCAACTCGCCAAACTTCATGTTGTACAGAACGCCACGAGTCTGTAGATTTCAGGCTCTTGGCTTTCTCAATAGCATCAGATACACCGGGGAAAGAGTTAGATCCATAATCGTCGTGCCTTGCTGGTGCATAAATCTGAGTGAAAAATTGCAGTAATTAAGTCCAATGTATATGTCATGAGATGGATAACTATGTTATATCATTTAGTATGGGAGCAAGGTTGAAATGAGACTTACCAAATGTTTATACCATGTTCTTGAGGAAAGCCCGTCTTTGTCTGTGAATGCTCGTTCTGTCATTATTAGTCTGTCGTTCAACTCTCTCACTGATTCCCAACTTCTTTTTGCTTTGAGTGCCTACAATTCAATGTGTTTGTCAACTCCACGCTTGCAGTTTAACTATTATTGTTGAATTGTGTGATCTATCTCATCTAAAATCTTAAGCTGTTAGAAAGAGCACACTTGAATTAACTATATTAGAATGTTAATGCATTACATTGATCTCTATAGTAGAACTCTTTTTGTACCTTTATGTCGTCCTCAATTTTAATGGCTGCTTTTCGGAGTTTCTCAATAGAAGCATACAAGGGAACAAGTTTGATGCCATTTACTGATATTTCAGCTTCCAACTGTTCTGCACTTTTCTGTTTCAATGAATATTGCTAACATTAGGTTGCATTTTAGTTGTAGCTAAAAGAACAAGGTAGTAATGAATTTGCTATAGAGAAAGAATCCAAAGCTCTTTACTCCTACCTGGAGCTCATACGCGTAGGTTAGGTAATTAAAAGGCAAAACTTCATCATCTGCAAGCCGAAGTGCTAATAAACCCCAAACGCTTGCCACTGTAAAAATATAGTACATAGGGGTAGCAAACAGGCAGGCCGGGTCGGATAAAGGCCGACCCATTCATATTTGATACACAACAACAACAACAACAACAACAACAAACATAGTATAATCCCACAAATGGGGTCTAGGGAGGGTAGATAGTACCCAGACCTTACTCCTACAGTGAATGTAGAGAGACTGTTCCCAGTAGATCCTCGGCACGAGAAAAAATGAAAATAGAGCAGTAGCGAGAACAAGATAAAAGAGAACAAGGCGAAAGGAACAACATGAAGCGATAGAAAACTACTATATTTGATAAGAATAAAAAATGGTTCGAATGACGGATAATATGGATAATTTGGGAATACCACACATTTGCAACACAAGTTAATTTGGGAAAAGGCATAACAAACCTGCTACGTGCCTATGAAACATTGGATCTCCAAATTTCTTCATCCATACAAAGTCATCATACATTGAGTGGTAGACTGGGTAACCTGCAATCAAATGGTGAATGTACTTAAAAATTTGTAGATGGCTCGACGATATGGCTATGCTTAAGTTAAAGGGAACTAATATATTTGTTACCATTGCCAAAAGACAGGTCAAGTGCTGGGATGCCAATGTGTTGAACAAATGCCGCGTAATCCGATCCAGCTCCTCCTAATCTCCCGAGCTTCATTAAAAAAAATAATCTGGATTAGTCTTACCTGCTTTCGTCAGAGTTGTAAGTTTCTTTGTTCGAACATTTAGGTCCAGATTAAGATGTCTTTCCACTTAAGATGGTGTCTAAACGTAAGCATTATTACCATTCTCACCTGTACTGTTGTATCGTTGCCAGAGCCAAGCCAGGATTGATAGATAGTTTGTGAGGAGTTATCAGGATCTTGTACCTTACAGAAAGAAGTTCAGTCTAAGATGAGTCAGAGGTTACAATAACTAGTTGCAACTTGCATATAACAAAATAGGTTCAAAATGATCAGCAATTACTTGCATGTTTTTGGGATTTCTTGATTTCAAGATAAGATATAGATCAGTGACAGTAAGATAGGCATCGTATTATAGTATTAGTTTGCTTGACATTTTTTCTTTTGGGGCTAATCAGGAGATACCTGCTGAGCAACTTGTATGATTAGTTCATCAAGCTGTGGGGTTGCAGACGCTCGAAAATGTCCCGCTTGAACTGCACAATCGACGTTCAAATATGCAATCACCCTTGAAGCTAGCAATTCCCTATTTTCTTCAACCCATTCTGTTGAACCTATCTGAAATGAGCAATTTGTTAAAATTTACTGAATTCCGTGTTTGTTCTTGTGAGGTGAACGCTTTATTTTTGAATATAAATATGCTTGTGTATGTATCTAAGAGAAGAGATAAAGAGTCACCAGGCCATATTCCTCAGCATCCCAGTTGCATAACACGATTGTTCTTCGCGGTCTCCACCCTTTTTTTTGCAGCTTTTCTAGCCTTTGGGCAATCTGTATTCTCAAAAGCAAATAAGGTAATCTGTTATATATGTATATACATATTTGGATGCATGAAATATATATCCTTGACATTTTAGGTAAACGATAGCGTAAGTTTTATTGAGAAATAATACCTCGAGTAGGGCTGCTGTGCCACTATTGGGATCAACAGCTCCAAATGTCCATGCATCACGATGATTACCTAGTATAACAAACCTGGAAAAAATCTTCCCTTAAGCGACACAAACATTTCCTAGCAGATAGTTTTGGCCGCGTTTTATAAATTTTCCTTTGTTTTATGGTAGTATTTTATCTTCTTTGTGGATGCTTGCACATGGATCAGCTAACTCATCAATCAGTCGATCTACTACGCCTTAATCCCTGACTAGTTGGGGTCAATTATAAATTAATTCTATTCATTCATTCTGTCCTATTCAAACAGGCCAGTTTCTTTAATACTGAATAAATATTATGCATTTCCAGGATGTACTGAAGTCAACTAACTCATGAAAAGTGTAAGTTAGAGGCGTACCGATCAGGTTCTTCTTCTCCTTCTATAACTCCAATAACATTTTGAATTGTGCTTATGACTTGTTGTCCCTGCAAAACTTACATCCATTCAACAATCCCAAATTGATTTATAGACTAGCACTCATGTTGCTTTCTAAAGGAAGGATAAACCATCCGGTATTAGAAACTCATTGGCCGACTATTCAGATTCGTGCCACACATGGCCCAGTAAAGGGGAACTGTTCCCTACCAGGAGTTTCTCTATTTCCAAGGCTCGAACCTGAGACCTCTGGTTAAAGATGGAAGGATCAGGTCCATCCCACCATACTCCCTAGTACATACGAAACACAACATATACAAATAACAATTAAGTATGATAATGACTTACAAAACCTTAGTCTTTCTCATACTTACTTCATAAGAGAGGTTTGCAATTGCAGGTCCTGGACCTACTCGATAAATAGGGCTATCTTTTCCTCCTTGCCAATCCACATTTGCTTCTTTTCCACCAATAGTCCTTATGATTGCATCTCCATCAGCCGAAGAAATCGGCAATGAAGGTATCAATGGTACATTCCCTGAATCATCCACTTCCTCATTTGTTAATCTCTCACATTCTCCAGTACTAGGCCAACCTGGTGTTGTTGGATCACCCGTTCCGTCATACACTGATCCCACTTGAACTCCACTTGGAGGCATCCACTTATCGTCCGGAAACCATTTTACACCACCATAATCCTTTTTATCGGTAAAGATTAACACTCCAATTGCACCAGCAGCATAAGCATTATGTACAATGTCCCCCCTGTATATTTTTCCATATCTAGCTAATACAACAGTATTAGATACATTCACTCCCATTTCGAACAATGTTGCATAGTCCTCCACGCGCCCATAATTTGCATATACCACTGGGCCAGTTGCCGTGCCTGTTAATACCAAGATAATAAAATCTTCAAATTTATTAAACTGAATATCTTCAAGTTGTAGAATATAAAAAAAGGCAACCCGGTGCACAAAGCACCCGCATTCACGCAGGGTCCGGGGAAGGGCCGCAGCCCAAGGGAATGTGATGTAGGCAGCCTACCCTGATTCCACGGCCCGAACCCATGACCTATAATACTATTAGAGAACCTAAATAGAACTTGCTTGGAGCAAGGTCGAGGAAGGGCCGCAGCCCAAAGGGGTGTGATGTAGACAGCCTACCTTGATTCCACGGCTCGAACCCATGATCTATGATACTATTAGAGAACCTAAATAGAACTTGCTTGGCTCAGAAGCACGTAACAATGTTTCTTAAAGATAGTTGAAGCCTACTTCACGAGCAAATAGAATAGTAATAATAGCACTATCTCCAGTATTCAATTAAACCACACAAAAGGTAGCTTCAAGAATATTGCTCTTCTCTTCTTGAATCTATTATTTCGCCATCTAATCAATGTCTCTCTCAAATGTTTTTCAATTGAATTCCTAATGATTTCCAAAGAAACCATCCCTATTATAGGCTTAAGTCCTCTTAAAAAACTTAAAAAATCAATAAGCAGCTCGGTGCACTAAGCTTCCACTATGCAGGGGGTTCGAGAAAGGGCCGGACCACAAGGGTCTATTGTACGCAGCCTTATCCTATATTTCTGCAAGAGGTTGTTTCCATGGCTCGAACTTGTGACATCCTGGTCACATTACAACAACTTTACTAGCTACGCTAAGACTCTCCTTAATAAGACATTCAATAAGCAAAATGTATTTTTCAAAACCAAGACGACGACGACAACAACAACAACCACAACCCAGTGTAATCCCGTTAGTTAGTGGAGTCTGGGTAGGGTAGTGTGTCCCTGCCCGAGGGGCTGTCAAAACCAAGAATGAATAAAAATAATTCCTCAAATTCATTTTCAAGATTCATGAGAAATACAATACACCTGAATATATTAAAATAAAATCCAAAATTTCAAATATTTGGAAACATAGTCTAATATTACCTGATCTTGCATAAGCATGGAAAGTAGGTAAAACTTCATTTGCAACATCTGCATATGGATCGTTTTCATAAATCTCCTGAATAAGACCAAATTTTATTGTTTTTTCTGAAGATGAAGGTGTAAGAATTAAAGACCTTGAGACAGGATAAGTTAAGGCAACATCATAGGATGTTACATGTGATTTTATGTTGCAAGAACTGAGAATTGATAAAACATAAGTTGCTGCTTCAGCATTAGCTTTAGAACCAGCAACATGAGGTCTCTTAGTTAAAATGTAAAGATTGTTTGCTATAGAAGAATTATCAGATAAAGAATCAGATATGAATAAAGAGTGATAGTAGGATTTTGGAGGGGAAGACAAGAAAAGAAAGGAAATAGAAGTGGCTATGGCTATGAAAGTGTAAATTGCTAAATTATACATTTGAATTAGGTTCTTGGAATTTGCCAATAGATTTTTACGCAGAGTAGAGATTGTGGATTCTTGATATTTTGCTGAAATGGTGTAAAGGTGAAGTGAGAAAGAAAGTTGATTCTTTTGTGGTACTGGTTTTTCAATGTCACACTTTTTTCTTGAGGGCTTTTTAGGTATTTTAATCATCCCAAAAGGGATAGAAATGATCATTGAATTTATTACTCGTCGGAAAATTATAGTGAGTAAACAGAGTAAAAATAAATCTTTTGTATATATATATACATATATGATTTTTGAATCCCTTAATATAAGAGAAGTACCGATTCAAATTCCATATATGATAATTGTTGTATTTTTTTGAATTCTCTTGTTAGAATTACTGATTCCGCCACTGTTTAATAGGTATATTCCCATTTATTTTATTTAGTGAATCAGCTTCCACCAGAATTTTATTTTGTTTTTGGTTAATTGATGTTTATCTTTTCAAGGTAGTTTCAGAAGATGTCATAAAGAAATGTTAGAGGATTCTTGTATGTATGTGTGTGTGTTTATCAAAAGGGGCCAAGGCATGGACCTACAAATGATGTAAACATTACTATATTTCATGTCCTTTATTCCAAAACTTTTGTTTGAAGTAGCTGAGGTGAATAATAGGACTATGGCAGGTGCTCATTCATTATCACGACTACACATTTAAGGCAACCTTTTAAACTGCTGCTGAATTTACGGGCAGTCAAGAGATAACTTAACAAATTGAAACATTTTAGTAATATCAAAATGGTACTTGAATTCATTTACAATCTCGAGTTCCCAAACACATTACACTTTCGCTTGGATCTAGGCTTCAGTCGTTCAGGCATATTCTCAAAAATCTTATATATATAGCTGTGGCAATAGGGGCGTGCTATGGGAGCTGATCATGCCGGAAGTCGTTACCTTAATCGCAAGGAAAAAGGTGCTAAAGGCAGGACTAGTGACTGGAGTGAAATCGTAATAAGGTAGCCGTCCAATAGTAAATTCAAAATTTAGCCGTTATGAGTTTTGAGTTGAGAGAGCGGATCCGCTAATGCTAAATATATAAAGACTCTTAAATATATAAGGTTCTTATGTTCGAAATAATGCGTGCTATCATTGGATCCGCCAGTGCTTTGACGACATCTGTAAAGAAAAACATAGTCATAGTTATTGTATTTTATATGTAACAATATTTGCACCTTGATTTTTTAGATTGAGATTCCTTATTTTGTTATTTATAACAATTAAATACTAATATATCTTGGTATAAGGAATTAAATCAAAATTTTCCTATTCAATAAGAATTAATCAGGATATTTATAGCTAAATTAGAAAAAATATATCATGAAATTTAATATAATTTTTCATTTGAGAAAATATCAGCTATGTCCATTTATAAGTAGCTTATTAAAAAATTGGTCAATTCACAAAATATACCAATATTAGCCATTTAATTATTTGTAGCAAAAAAAGGTCAAATTTTTGCTTTCTTTTGAGTGGCTGTTATTAGAATAGATTGGGTATTTGGTAGAGTTTTGAGGTGGTTTGAATTGAAAATTCGAATTAGAAGATGAACATAAAAAAAAATGATAGGTGTATCACACTGTATATCACGTATATATCATATTTGTATAAAACATGTATCACATATATATCCATGTATACCTGCATGTGAGATACATTTGTGATACGTGTTTGATGGATGTGTCGCAGAAGAATTTTTTGAACTCAATTTTAACTACGAATTTTGATACCAAATCAGTCCAAATCACCCCCAATTTTCCTCATTTTGTATATTGATTCATCTATATGTTTTCAATGAATCTCAACCATACTGTCACGACCCAAAATTCCTTCCGATGGAGTCAATATGGCACCTAGACTCTAAACTAGGTAAGCCTAACATAAACTGAAATAACATTGATGCTTACTAACTTTAAATTAACCAACTCTGAATAAATCAAAATTTTTAAAACCGGTAGTACAAGTCACAAGCCTATCTAAGAGTAATTTCACAAAATAATATATCACTGCCACGAAACAAAAGAGCAAATGGAAGTAAATACAAATGAAGGTGACTCCGAGACCTGCGAACGCTGTAACAGGTTTACCTTGAGTCTCCACCGCGACGACCCGTATAGCTACTATCAATCCACTTGGATCTGTACATAAAAATATACGGAAGTGTAGTATGAGCACACCACGGCGGTGCCCAGTAAGTATCAAGACTAACCTCGGTGGGGAAGTGACGAGGAATAGCAGGACACCTACTGGTCAAATGAAATGAACAGGATATGATAATAAAACATCAAGATAAAGATAACGAAGTGATATCAACCGCGGAGAGAAAATCCAAGTACAAACAGTATAATCAATAAAGGAAGAACACGGATAGTAACAAACAGAAACCAAGTAAATCAGATAACCCAAGCAATTTAACACTAGCGTAATAGAGACGGAGACAAGTAAGAATGTATCCAATTAAAGAAAATAATGTCAACTCAATCAATCACATCATGTTTAATACACCATCCCGACCATGTCAATCCTTGATTTCTCATATCATAATCTCAACTTTCGAACTTTCAGCACATATGGCACCTCGTACCCACATATTTTCCATCTCACTCTTAACAACAGAATCCACATGATATACAATACAAAATGTCCTTACAAATGCACTTAAGATGTTCAAGAAGTCCTTTTTGCAAAATATAAATTAAATTTCAATTTCTAAAAAAGTTTAGAAAATCGGCGAGAAAGATGAAGTTATTTTTAGAAATCATTCGAATAAGAAAGTACCCTTTTCAATTTAAAATACAACATCGGAAGAATTATTACCTTTAATAGGGGAGTTGATAACTTAAAACATAGTAGAAATTTCTTTTCAAGAAACAAAAAATACAACCTCAGACGGTCTAAGGGGATAAAATTGAGAAACTAATTGAATTAAGGATGTAACAATTATTGAAATTTGAAGTATTGGAACGTATAAATAAATATATATAAATACGAAGAGGTATTGAAAACATTGTGGGTTCTAACACAAAGGATCACAACAATAAAGGAATTAAACAGTTTAAACATTTGAATTGATAACAACAAATAAACACAGCAACAGAAAGTGCACGGCATCACCCTTCGTGCTTTTACTCTCGTTCTCACCATAAGAATCAATATTCACCGTTACTCTTTCTTGTTGCGGCATGCAACCCGATCCCAATCATATATTATTGTTGCGGCGTGCAATCCGATCCAAAACATATAATATTATTGCGGCGTGCAACCCGATCCAAATCATATAATGATGTTGCGACGTGCAACCTGATCCATAGAATATTGTTGCGGTGTGCAACCCGATCCATATAATATTGTTACGGCATGCAACCCGATCCACATAATATTGTTGCAGTGTGCAACCCGATTTATATAATATTGTTGCGGCGTGCAACCCGATCCTAATATACAAATAAACACCAATCATGAAAGAATCCCGGCAAAGGAATAATAAGGAAAGAACAATATCCCGGTAAAGGAGTCAACAACAAGAATAAACACGTCCCGTTAAGGGAATCAACAGTAAGAATTTAATATGTCTCGGTAAGGGAATCAGCTATAACCAAACTTGTACCAGCAATTAACTTTACAATGAAACCTCAACTACACAACAAGACATAGTAAGCACGTGATAACTACACCGGCAACCACAACAATTGGACATATAACCTATTTGTACGAAGTCATAGAGGAACTCACAACCAAGAAGTATCAGAACAATAAGGAAGACAATCACTTCAATTAAGGCAATCTAGGGTCAATGTAACACGTAAAAAGTAGAGGAAAGCTAACAACGTCATATGAAGCATATAGAGGCAATTTAAGCAACTAGGAAACCCAATCATAATAGGATACTTTCCACATAAAGACATAAGAACCCTAGAGGCAAATTTCCCACAAATAAGTCCGAGCACATACTCGTCACCTCACATGCATGGACTACAATTAGCATAGAAGACTCAATTCCTAAGGGGAAGTCCCTCACACAAGGTTAGGCAAGATACTTACCTCAAAGACGATAACTCGGTACTCTAAAATAGACTTCTCGGGCGAAAAGACCTCCGGACAGCTCATATCCAAATATAACAACACCAAAACACACATAAATCGAATAAGGAACTATTCTGAATAATAAAGTTTCAATTTTTACAAAAATATAAAAATCGACCCAAAAGTGGACCCCCGGGCCCGTACCTCGGAACCCGTCAAATTTTACAAAATCCGATCATCCATTCCAAAATGAGTTCAACCATACAAAATTTATCCAATTCCGATACCATTTGGTCCCTCAAATCATGATTTTTCATTTGGAAATTTTTCTTCAAAAGCCAACTCTTTCCCCAACCCAAACACAATTTAAATGATAAAAATAAAGACAAATTCATGGAATATATTTAATTCTAGTTAAAGAACACTTACCCAATTGAATTTCGTGGAAAACCCACCAAAAATCGCCAAGAACCGAGCTCTAGAAGTCAAAATATGATGAAAATGGTGTAACCCTCGATTTTGGAATATACTCTGTCTGCCCAGGTGTTTGTTCATCGCGATCACGGGAGAAGTGATGCGATCACGTAGAAGAAAATAGATACTGGCCCAAAATGTTCTATGCGATCGCGTAAGGAAGGATGCGATCGCGAAGAGTAAAATTGGTGGACACAATGCAGTCGCGGACAAATCAATGCAATTGCATAGAAGAAAAATGCTGCTGTCCAAATTTGTGCTATGCTATCGCAAAAAAATCAATGCAATCGCATAGAAGGAAAAAGCTGTTGTCCAAATTTGTGCTATGCTATCGCGGATAAATCAATGCAATCACATAGAAGGAAAATGCTGTTGTCCAAATTTGTGCTATGCGATCGCGAACAAATCAATGCGATCGCATAGAAGGAAAATATGGCAGGTTAACATTGTACTACGCGATCGCGGCTACGCCTATGCGATCGCATAGAAGGAAATACCAAATAGCAGAACAACAGTTCAAACATAGGGAAAAATGACCCGTAGCCAATCCGAAACACACCCGAGGCTCCCGGGACCCCGTCTAATCACACAAACAAGTCATATAACCTAACACGGACTCGCTCAAGGTTTCAAATCACATAAAACAACACCAAAACAACGAATCAAACTTATGAATTTCCAAATCTTCAAATATCAAATCTCATGCCGAAACCTATCAATTCAACTCGGAATAACGCCAAATTTTGCAAACAAGTCCAAATGACATAACGGAACTGCTCCAACTCTCGGAATCGCATTCCGACCCCGATTTTCCAAAGTCAACTATGGGTCAAACTTCTCCATTTTCCAAACTTCAACTTTTCCAACTTTCGCTGAAATGCCTCAATTTACCCTACGGACCTCCAAATCCGAATCCGAACGCGCGCCTAAATCCACGACCCATTCCGGGGCTGTTTACCCAAAAGTCCAATACCGATCAACTTCTCACCGTTTAAACTTCCAAAGCTAGTTTCCTTCTTCCAATTTGACCCTGAATCATCCGTTATCTGACTTCAACCATGCACGCAAGTCAATACACATATTATGAAGCTGCTGGAGACCTCAAACTGCTGAACCTGACATAATTTCTCAAAACGACCAGTTGAGTCGTTACATCCTCCTCCACTTAAACATACATTCGTCCTCGAACGTGCCCGGAGTCGTTCCAAACCATTGAACCACTGCATGAGCTCACCATTCATACACCCGGGGGGGGTGTTTCCCCATCATCCAACCTATGAAGAACTAACAATGCCACTTAACTGAAGGTCTCATCTTCTTCTTAGTCCATAACCTTAGAAAAGAACCCAAACCTCAACATCTAAAATTCATCATAGGACTCGAATCCCACATCATCACACTGAACACACCCAAACAAGCTGAATCGAGCCAAAAATTCTAACCCCGAATACAATCACATGCTGCTCCACACAACTCAATGCCCGAAGCAATAACCTCTGACCACCATAGCTGTTCAAATAACACCCTGGATGCCGACAACACACCTCAAATTGAATATAACCTTATTCCGGACCTCCACATCACTGTCCATGATAAAGAAATATGCCGGAACTCATAACTGCCTATGAAGTCAACAAGTCAAGAAATCCTCTCGCCCGCCAGGGCCATTATCCAAATCTTAGCAAAAATACCCACATACTTTCAAACACTCCTCACCTCCAATACCATAATACCACTCTCAGTTCTAAGAACCACATCTCGACCAATACAAGCAGCCCAACTGATGACTCATCATAGAAATACACAAATTCTCACACTACACAGCTCGTACACTGAACCAGCAATAACTCAATTACGTAACACAAATAAGGAAAAGCAAAGTAGAAGAATTTTCTAACAAGTGTAACATGTGCAACAACAAAAATATAGTTTTCATGAAATTGCTCCACAGAGGAAAAGCAGAACCCCAAATAAACACAAGGAAAGGGTATCTCATATAACATCCGCTGCGGCGCGCAGCCCGCTCCCAAATGCTCACGGAGCCAAAAATGCTCTAGTTCACTGATCATATACATACTGATATCAAGTACAACAGTGTGCACAAATAAATCTGTGGAAAAGATGAATAGAAATAAATAAACACAAAAGGAGCAAGCACAACTAAGGTGCAATGAGCAAATTAACACCACAAGTGCTATCTCACCCGCATCGCCATAAGGCCTGAACATAATTACAACGTGCATGTGGAATAACCATAAAATCACGCCGTGTGACATAACATAAAAGAGTAGCACATAACATATGCTAGGGGCACAAATAATATCCATCATACCTGGTAATATGATCAAAATGACAACCTCATGGGAGCACATAAACTGAACCTGATACAAAACACATATTCTCGCTGATCTTCAAAATAGGCCCAAACCAAATCCGGATCCTTCCCAATTAGGTAAATATTCTTCGAAAATCAACAGCAACATATCGATAATACATGCCATTAATTACCCCATTCTCAACATTTCTTCATAATCCACTAATAAGAAATATCCCATATAAAACCTCAGGAATACTAAAAATTCTATACCCAGACTCAACTATACAGATCAAATGGCTGATACTTCACTCACCTTCCATCATCATGTCTAAGCACCCATATAAGATTCGAGCCGTGCAATAAAACATGAACCTCGAAAGACTCAGAACCGAGTAATTACCATGCTACCAGCCACGCACTACAAACAAAAACTCGAGGTCCTTTCCAAAAATGCACACTCTTCACATAAGGTAGCCAATGACGCTAACACTCTATTAGCTTCAGATACCAATTCAGGAGAAACCGCAATGTACCACATATTCTTTATGCTCATAATAGGCACCCAACTCAAGCCGTAGTCAAACCATCAAGATGCGCCCACACGCAAATAAGCCATCAGCATTGCACCTCTCCAACTCAACCGAGTCGCACAACCCGTCCAATCTAAGAGTGCTGCCACAATGCCAGTAGAGAATTCCTATTCAAAGGACCATTTACTTCCATTGTTGTGTTGACCCAACACTACTGAACTGACTCATTTCTTTGGATAGTCGATATGCAATAATCCCAATCAAAGTCCCAAATACAGATAAAACCAACACGAACCACGTATCCAGAAGCTCATAAACTACTGTATTTCCTCTGAAGCACCCCATCCTGCCGCAACCACGACACATACGTTGTATAGACCTTCTATAAATCTGAAGTTGTTCCTCCGACTCCCCTTGATGATGAAATATAAATCTATTATTGACGTAGAAATATTGAAAGCCCAATATCATCTCATGCAAAATCTCGATCCTTGGTCAAATGCAAAATCCGGGAATCCACCAATATTACATATATACGTGCCTCCAGCCCAAACTGATATAAGTCTGACTCTGCAATCTGAATGCCGCTATTGGACTCCTCCACTTGGTGCAAATCCATGGGAAACAACGTCTGATAATCCAAAAAACTACTCTTCACAGCTCGCACAACACAAATCACAAGGTACTCCAATACCGCCAACTACTCCCAATCAACACCCACCTCGTGGCCTTGCTAAAAATTGCGATGACTAGTCAACCAATTAAACCTTCCCAGCTCGCACTCATCAACCAGATCCCGGAAACCACTGTGCCTCCATACGAACAATGGAATAGTCTCTCAATACCTCCGGATCTTCAGTCTGAACAACATGTTGAGACAATGTCTGAGCATCCCTGAATCCTTCGTAGTCCATTTGTAGCATCACAAACCACTGGCGTATGGCGAACGCTGAGAGCATAATATTGTACACGAGTGGATGTAAAGGAACATAAGTTATATACTTTTATCTGAATCAATATTGCACGATAAGGAATGAAAAAAAGGGAATTTCCTAACAGTTCTGTAGCCTCTCGAAGATAAGAATAGATGTCTCCGTACCGATCCGCAAGACTCTACTAAACCTGCTTGTGACTCGTATCACCCATGAACCTAGAGCTCTGATACCAACTTGTCACGACCCAAAATTCCCTCCGATGGAGTTATGATGGCACCTAGTCTCTAAACTAGGTAAGCCTAACATAAACTGAAATAACATTGATGCTTGCTAACTTTAAATTAACTAACTCTAAATAAATCAAACTTTTCAAAACCGGTGGTACAAGTCACAAGCCTATCTAAGAGTAATTTCATAAAATAATACATCATTGCCCCGAAACAAAGGAGCAAATGGAAGTAAATACAAATGAAGGTGACTCCGAGACCTGCGAACGCTGTAGCAGGTTTACCTTGAGTCTCCACCGCGATGACCCGCACAGCTACTATCAATCCACCTGGATCTGTATACAAAAATATACAGAAGTATAGTATGAGCACACCACGGCGGTGCCCAATAAGTATCAAGACTATCCTCGGTGGGGTAGTGACGAGGAATAGACAGGACACCTACTGGTCAAATAAAATGAACAGGATATGATAATAAAATATCAAGATAAAGATAACGAAGTGATATCAACCACGAAGAAAAAATCCAAGTACAAATAGTATAATCAATAAAGGGAGAACACGAATAGTAACAAACAGAAACCAAGTAAATCAGATAACCCAAGCAATTCAACACTGACATAATAGAGACGGAGACAAGTAAGAATGTATCCAATTAAAGAAAACAATGTCAACTCAATCAATCACATCATGTTTAATACACCATCCTGACCAAGTCAATCCTCGATTTCTTATATCATAATCTCAACTTTCGAACTTTCAGCACATATGGCACCTCATGCCCATATATTTTCCATCTCACTCTTAACAACAGAATTCACATAATATACAATACAAAATGTCCTTACAAATGCACTTAAGATGTTCAAGAAGTCATATTTACAAAATATAAATTAAATTTCAATTTCTAAATAAGTTTGGAAAATCGGCGAGAAAAGATGAAGTTATTTTTAGAAATCATTCGAGTAAGAAAGTACCCTTTTCAATTTAAAATACAACATCGGAATAATTATTACCTTTAACAGGGGAGTTGATAACTTAGAACTTAGTAGAAATTCGTTTTTAAGAAAAACAAAACAACCTCAGACGGTTTAAGGGGATAAAATTGAGAAACTAATTGAATTAAGGATGTAACAATTATTGAAGTTTGAAGTAATGGAACGTATAAATAAATATATATAAATACGGTGAGGTATTGAAAACATTGTGTGTCCTAACACAAAGGATCACATGAATAAAGGAATTAAACAGTTTAAACATTTGAATTGATAACAACAAATAAACACAACAGCAGAAAGTGCACGGCATCACCCTTCGTGCTTTTACTCTCGTTCTCACCATAAGAATCAATATTCACTTTTATTCTTTCTTGTTGCGGCGTGCAACCCGATCCCAATCATATATTACTGTTGCGACGCACAACCTGATCCAAAATATATAATATTGTTGCGGCGTGCAACCCGATCCAAATTATATAATGATGCTACATCGTGCAACCACGATCCATATAATATTGTTGCGGCGTGCAACCCGATCCATATAATATTGTTGCAGCGTGCAACCCAATCCACATAATATTATTGCGGCGTGCAACCCAATTCATATAATATTGTTGTGGCGTGCAACCCAATCCCAATATACAAATCAACACCAATCACGAAAGATTTCCGGCAAGGGAATAATAAGGAAACAATAATATCCCGGCAAGGGAGTCAACAACAAGAATAAACATATCTCGGCAAGGGAACCAACAGTAAGAATTAAATATGTCCAAGCAACGGAATCAACTATAACCAAACTTGTACAAACAATTAACTTCACAATGAAACCTCAACTACACAACAAGACATAATAAGCACGTGATAACTACACCGACAATCACAATAATTGGACATATAACATATTTGCATGAAGTCATAGATGAACTCATAACCAAGAAGTATCAAAACAATAAGGAAGGCAATAACTTCAATTAAGGCAATTTAGGGTCAATGTAACATGTAAAAATTAGAGGAAAGCTAACAACGTCATATGAAGGATATAGAGGCAATTTAAGCAACTAGGAAATCCAATCATAACAGGATACTTTCTACATAAGGACCTAAGAACCCTAGAGGCAAATTTCTCACAAATAAGTCCGAGCACACACTCGTCACCTCGCATGCATGGACTGCAATTAGCATGGAAGACTCAATTCCTAAGGAGAAGTCCCCCACACAAGGTTAGGCAAGATACTTACCTCAAAGACGACAACTCGGTACCCTAAAATGGACTTCTCGGGCAAAAAGACTTCCGGACAGCTCAAATCCAACTATAACAACTCCAAACACACATAAATCGAATAAGGAATTATTCCGAATAATAAAGTTTCAATCTTTACAAAAATATAAAAATCGACCCAAAAGTTGACCCCCGGGCCCGCACCTCAGAACCCGTCAAATTTTTCAAAATTCGATCACCCATTCCAAAATGAGTTCAACCATACTAAATTTATCCAATTCCGATACCATTTGGTCCCTCAAATCATGATTTTTCATTTTGAAATTTTTCTTCAAAAACCAACTCTTTCCCAACGCAAAACACAATTTAAATGATAAAAATAAAGACAAATTCATGGAATATATTTAATTCTATTTGAATAACACTTATCCAATCGAATTTCGTGAAAAACTCACCAAATATCGCCAAGAACCGAGCTCTAGAAGTCAAAATATGATGAAAATGGTATAACCCTCGATTTTGGAATATATTCTGTCTGCCCAGGTGTTTGTTCATCGTGATCGCGGGAGAAGTGATGTGATCACGTAGAAGAAAATAGCTACTGGCCCAAAATGTTCTTTGTAATCACGTAAGGAGGGATGCGATCGCGAAGAGTAAAATTGGTGGACACAATGTAATCGCGGACAAATCAATGCAATCGCATAGAAGGAAAATGCTGCTATCCAAATTTGTGCTATGCTGTCGCGGACAAATCAATGCAATCGCATAGAAGGAAAATGCTGTTGTCCAAATTTGTGCTATGCTATCGCGGACAAATGAATGCAATCGCATAGAAGGAAAATACTGTTGTCCAAATTTGTGCTATGCGATCGCGAACGAATCAATAAGATCGCATAGAAGGAAAATATGGCAGGTTAACATTGTACTACGCGATCGCGGATACACCTATGCGATCGCATAGAAGGAAATACCAGATAGCAGAACATCAGTTCAAACATAGGGAAAAATGATCCGTAGCCCATCCAAAACACACCCGAGGCTCCCGGGACCCCGTCTAATCACACAAACAAGTCATATAACCTAACACAGACTCGCTCGAAGTTTCAAATCACATAAAATAACACCAAAACAATGAATCAAACCAAAAATCAAACTTATGAATTTCCAAATCTTCAAATATCAAATCTCATGCCGAAACCAATCAATTCAACTCGGAATAACGCTAAATTTTGCAGACAAGTCCAAAATGACATAACGGAGCTGCTCCAACTCTCGGAATCACATTCCAACCCCGATTTCACAAAAGTCAACTATGGGTCAAACTTCTCCATTTTCCAAATTTCAACTTTTCTAACTTTTGCCGAAATGCCTCAATTTACCCTACAGACCTCCAAATCTGAATACGGACACGCGCCTAAGTCCAAAATCACCATACAAAGCTGTTGAGATCATCCACGACCCATTCTAGGGCCGGTTACCTAAAAGTCTAATTCTGGTCAAATTCTTACTGTTTAAACTTCCAAAGCTAGTTTGCTTATTCCAATTTGACCCTGAATCATCCGTTAACTGAATTCAACCATGCACGCAAGTCAATACATACATTATGAAGTTTCTCGAGACCTCAAACTGCCGAACCGGGCACAATTGCTTAAAACGACCAGTCGTGTTGTTACATCCTCCTCCATTTAAACATACGTTCGTCCTCGAACGTGCCTAGAATCATTCCAAAACCATTGAACCACTTCATGATCTCACTATTCATACACCCGGGGGTGTTTCCCCATCATCCAACCTATGAAGAACTAACAATGCTACTTAACTGAAGGTCTCATCTTCTCCTTAGTCCATAACCTTAGAAAAGAACCCAAGCCTCAACATCTAAAATTCATCACAGGACCCGAACTCCACATCATCGCACTGAACACACCCAAACAAGCTGAATCGAGCCAAAAATTCCAATCCTGAATACAATCACATGCTGCTCCACACAACTCAATGCCCGAAGCAATAACCTCTGACCACCAAAGCTATTCAAATAACACCCTGGATGCCGGCAACACACCTCAAATTGAATATAACCTTATTCCAGATCTCCACATCACTGTCCAAGATAAAGAAACATGCGGGAACTCATAGCCGCCTATGAAGTCAAAAAGTAAAGAAACCCTCTTGCCTGCCAGGGCCATTATCCAAATCTTAGCAGAAATATCCACATACTTCCAAACACTCCTCACCCCCAATACTATAGTACCACTCTCAGGTCTAAGAACCACATCTCGACCAAGACAAGCAGCCCAACTGATGACTCATCATGGAAACACACAAATTCTCACACTATACAACTCGTACACTGAACCAGCAATAACTCAATTACATAACACAAATAAGGAAAAGCAAAGTAGATGAATTTTCTAACAAGTGTAATATGTGCAACAACAAAATATAGTTTTCATCAAATTGTTCCACAGTAATCACCATGCTACTAGCCACTCAATACAAATCAAAACTCAAGGTCCTTTCCAAAAATGCACACTCTTCACATATAGTAGCCAACGACGCCAACACTCTATTAGCTTCAGATACCGATTCAAGAGAAACCGCAATGTACCACATATTCTTTATGCCCATAATAGACACCCAACTCAAGCCGTAGTCAAACCATCGAGATCCGCCCGTACGCAACTAAGCCATCAGAATTGCACCTCTCTAACTCAACTGAGTCGCAAAAATCATCCAATCCAAGAGTGCTGCCACAATGCCAGTAGAAAATTCCCATTCAAAAGGACCATTTACTCCCATTGTTGTGCTCCCAACACTACTGAACTGACTCATTTCTTCGGATAGTCGATATGCAATAATCCCAATCAAAGTCCCAAATACAGATAAAACCAACAGGAACCACGTATCCAGAAGCTCATAAACTACTGTATTTCCTCTGAAGCACCCCATCCTGCCGCAACCATGACACCTATGCTGTATAGACCTTCTATGAATTTGAAGTTGTTCCTCCAACTCCCCTTGATGATAAAATGTAGATCCATTATTGAAGTAGAATATTGAAAGCCCCAATATTATCTCATGCAAAATCTCGATCCTTGGTCAAATGTAAAATCCGGGAATCCACCAATATTATATATATACGTGCCTCCAGCCCAAACTGATATAAGTCTGACTCTGCAATCTGAATGCCGCTATTGGACTCCGCCACTTGGCGCAAAGTCATGGGAAACAATGTCTGATAATCCACAAAACTATTCTTCACAGCTCGTACAACACGAATCACAAGGTACTCCAATACCGCCAACTACTCCCAATCAAAAATTGCAACGACTAGTTAACCAATTAAACCTTCCTAGCCCGCACTCATCAACCAGAATGTCGGAAACCGTTGTGCCTCCATACGAACAACGGAATAGTCTCTCAATACCTCCAGGTCTTCAGTCTAAACAACATGTTGAGACAATGTCTGAGCATCCTTGAATCCTTCGTAGTCCATTTGTAGCATCACGAACCACTGGCGTATGGCAAATTCTGAGAGCGTAATATTATACACGAGTGGATGTAAAGGAACATAAGTTATATACTTCGAGCTGAATAAATATTGCACGATAAGGAATGAAAAAAAGGGGAATTTCCTAACAGTTCTGTAGCCTCTCGAAGATAAGTACAAACATCTCCGTACCGATCCGCAAGACTCTACTAAGCCTGCTTGTGACTCGTATCACCCATGAACCTAGAGCTCTGATACCAACTTGTCACGACCCAAAATTCCCTCCGATGGAGTTGTGATGGCACCTAGTCTCTAAACTAGGTAAGCCTAACATAAACTGAAATAACATTGATGCTTACTAACTTTAAACTAACCAACTCTGAATAAATCAAAATTCCAAAAACCGATGGTACATGTCACAAGCCTATCTAAGAGTAATTTCACAAAATAATACATTACTGCCCTGAAACAAAGAAGCAAATGGAAGTAAATACAAATGAAGATGACTCTGAGACCTGCGAACACTGTAGCAGGTTTACCTTGAGTCTCCACCGCGATGACCCGCACAGCTACTATATATCCACTGGATATGTACATAAAAATGTACAGAAGTGTAGTATGAGCACACCACAGCGGTGCCCAGTAAGTATCAAGACTAACCTCGGTGGGGAAGTGACGAGGAATAGCAGGACACCTACTGGTCAAATGAAATGAATAGGAGATGATAATAAAACATCAAGATAAAGATAACGAAGTGATATCAACCGCGGAGAGAAAATCCAAGTACAAACAGTATAATCAATAAAGGAAGAACACGGATAGTAACAAACGGAAACCAAGAAAATCAGATAACCCAAGCAATTCAACACTGACGTAATAGAGACGGAGACAAGTAAGAATGTATCCAATTAAAGAAAACAATGTCAACTCAATCAATCACATCATGTTTAATACACTATCCCGATCATGTCAATCCTCGATTTCTCATAACATAATCTCAACTTTCAAACTTTCAGCACATATGGCACCTTGTGCCCATATATCTTCCATCTCACTCTTAACAACAGAATCCACATGATATACAATACAAAACGTCCTTACAAATGCACTTAAGATGTTCAAGAAGTCCTATTTACAAAATATAAATTAAATTTCAATTTCTAAATAAGTTTGGAAAATCGACGAGAAAAGATGAAGTTATTTTTAGAAATCATTCGAGTAAGAAAGTATCCCTTTCAATTCAAAATACAACATCAGAAGAATTATTACCTTTAATAGGGGAGTTGATGACTTAAAACTTAGTAGAAATTCCTTTTTAAGAAAAAAAAAATACAACCTCAGACGGATTAAGGGGATAAAATTGAGAAACTAATTGAATTAAGGATGTAACAATTATTGAAGTTTGAAGTAGTGGAATGTATAAATAAATATATATAAATACGGTGAGGTATTGAAAACATTGTGGGTTCTAACACAAAGGATCACAATAATAAAGGAATTAATCAGTTTAAATATTTGAATTGATAACAACAAATAAACACAGTAGCAGAAAGTGCACGGCATCACTCTTCGTGCTTTTACTCTCGTTCTCGCCATAAGAATCAATATTCACTTTTACTCTTTCTTGTTGCGACGTGCAACCCGATCCCAATCATATATTACTATTGCGATATGCAACCCGATCCGAAACATATAATATTATTGCTGCGTGCAACCCGATCCAAATCATATAGTGATGTTGCGGCGTGCAATCCGATCCATATAATATTATTGCGACGTGCAACCCGATCCATATAATATTATTGCGGCGTGCAACCCGATTCATATAATATTGTTGCGGAGTGAAAACCGATCCCAATATACAAATCAACATCAATCACGAAAGAATCCCGACAAGGGAATAATAAGAAAACAACAATATCACGGCAAGGGAGTCAACAACAAGAATAAACATGTCCCGGCAAGGGAACCAACAGTAAGAATTAAATATGTCCAAGCAACGGAATCAACTCTAACCAAACTTGTACAAACAATTAACTTCACAATGAAACCTCAACTACATAACAAGACATAATAAGCACGTGATAACTACACTGACAACAACAACAATTGGATATATAACCTATTTGCACGAAGTCATAGAGGAACTCACAACCAAGAAGTATCAAAACAATAAGGAAGGCAATCACTTCAATTAAGGCAATTTAGGGTCAATGTAACACGTAAATATTAGAGGAAAGTTAACAACGTCATATGGAGCATATAGAGGAAATTTAAGCAATTAGGAAACACAATCATAACAGAATACTTTCCACATAAGGACATAAGAACCAAGAGGCAAAATTTCCACAAATAAGTCCGAGCACACACTCGTCACCTCGCATGCATGGACTACACTTAGCATAGAAAACTCAATTTCTAAGGGGAAGTCCCCCATACAAGGTTAGGCAAGATACTTACCTCAAAGACGACAACTTAGTACTCTAAAATGGACTTCTCGGGCGAAAAGATCTCTGGATAGCTCAAATCCAACTATAACAACTCCAAAACACACATAAATCGAATAAGGAACTATTCCGAATAATAAAGTTTCAATCTTTACAAAAATATAAAAATCGACCCAAAAGTCGACCCTCGGGCACGCACCTCGGAACCCATCAAATTTTACAAAACCCGATCATCCATTCCAAAATGAGTTCAACCATACAAAATTTATCCAATTCCGATACCATTTGGTCCCTCAAATCATAATTTTTCATTTTGAAATTTTTCTTCAAAAACTAACTCTTTCCCCAACCCAAAATGCAATTTAAATGATAAAAATAAAGACAAACTAATGGAATATATTTAATTCTAGTTGAATAACACTTACTCAATCGAATTTCGTGAAAAACCCACTAAAAATTGCCAAAAATCGAGCTCTAGAAGTCAAAATATGATGAAAATGGTGTAACCCTCGATTTTGAAATATATTTTGTCTGCCAAGGTGTTTGTTCATCGCGATCGCGGGAGAAGTGATGCGATCGCACAGAAGAAAATAGCTACTGGCCCAAAATATTCTATGCGATCGCGTAAGGAGGGATGCAATCGCGAAGAGTAAAATTGGTGGACACAATGCGATCACGAACAAATCAATGCAATCGCATTGAAGGAAAATGCCGTTGTCCGAATTTGTGCTATGCTATCGCGAACAAATCAATGCAATCACATAGAAGGAAAATGTTGCTGTCCAAATTTGTGCTATGCTATCACGGACAAATCAATACAATCGCATAGAAGGAAAATGTTGTTGTCCAAATTTGTGCTATGCGATCGCGAACGAATCAATGCGATCGCATAGAAGGAAAATATGGCAGGTTAACATTGTACTACGCGATCGCGGCTTTGCCTATGCGATCGCATAGAAGGAAATACCAGATAGCAGAACAACAGATCAAACATAGGGAAAAATGACCCATAGCCCATCCGAAACACACTTGAGGCTCCCGGGACCCCGTCTAATGACTCAAACAAGTCATATAACCTAACACGGACTCGCTCGAGGTTTCAAATCACATAAAACAACACCAAAACAACGAATCAAACCAAAAATCAAACTTATGAATTTCCAAATCTTCAAATATCAAATCTCATGCCGAAAACCTATCAATTCAACTCGGAATAACGCAAAATTTTGCAGACAAGTCCAAAATAACATAACGGAGCTGCTCCAACTCTCGGAATCGCATTCCAACCCCGATTTCATAAAAGTCAACTATGGGTCAAACTTCTCCATTTTCCAAACTTCAACTTTTTAACTTTCGCCGAAATGCCTCAACTTACCCTACGGACCTCCAAATCTGAATTCGGACACGCGCCTAAGTTCAAAATAACCATACGAATCTGTTCAGATCATCCACGACCCATTCCTGGGCCGTTTACCAAAAGTCCAATTCCGGTCAAATTCTCACCATTTAAACTTCCAAAGCTAGTTTCCTTCTTTCAATTTGACCTTGAATCATCCGTTAACTGAATTCAACCATGCACGCAAGTCAATACACATATTATGAAGCTTCTCGAGACCTCAAACTGCCGAACCGGGCACCAAAAATTCCAATCCCGAATACAATCACATGCTGCTCCACACAACTCAATGCCCGAAGCAATAACCTCTGACCACCATAGCTGTTCAAATAACACCCTGGATGCCGGCAACATATCTCAAATTGAATATAGCCTTATTCCGGACCTCCACATCATTATCCATGATAATGAAACATGCGGGAACTCATAGCCACCTATGAAATCAACAAGTCAAGAAACCCTCTCGCCCGCCAGGGATATTATCCAAATCTTAGCAGAAATACCCACATACTTCCAAACACTCCTCACCCCCAATACCATAGTACCACTCTCAGGTCTAAGAACCACATCTCGACCAATACAAGCAGCCCAACTGATGACTCATCATGGAAACACACAAATTCTCACACTACACAGCTCGTACACTGAACCAGCAATAACTCAATTACGTAACACAAGTATGGAAAAGCAAAGTAGAAGAATTTCTAACAAGTGTAACAGTGAATAACAAAAATATAGTTTTCATCAAATTCTTCCACAGTGGAAAAGCAGAACCCCAAATAAACACAAGGAAAGGATATCTCATATAACATTCGTTGCGGCGCGCAGCCCGCTCCCTAATGCTCACCGAGCCAAAAATGCTCCAGTTCACTGATCATATACATACTGATATCAAGTACAACAATGTGCACAAATAAATCTGTGGAAAAGATGAATAGAAGTAAATAAACATGAAAGGAGCAAGTACAACTAAGGTGCAATGAGCAAATTAACATCACAGGTGCTATATCACCCGCATCGCCATAAGGCCTGAACAGAATTACAATGTGCGTGGGGAATAATCATAAAATCGCGCCGTGTGGCATAAAATAAAAGAGTAGCACATAACATAGGCTAGGGGCACAAATAATATCCATCCGTCCTGGTAACTTGATCAAAATGACAACCTTATAGGAGCACACAAATTGAACCTGATACAAAACATATATCTCGCTGATCTTTTAAATAGGCCCAAACCAAATCCGGATCCTTCCCAATCAGGTAAATATTCTTCGAAAATCAACAGCAACATATCGATAATACATGCCATTAATTACCCCATTCTCAACATTTTTTCACAATCCACTAATAAGAAATAGCCCACATACGGGGACACCTAGTCCCAAAACCTCAGGAATACTAAAAATTCCATACCCGGACTCAACTATGCAGATCAAATATCTGATACATCACTCACCTTCCTTCATCCTATCTAAGAACCCATATATGATTCCGGCCGCGCAACAAAACATGAACCTCGAAAGCTTCAAAACCTAGTAATCACCATGCTACCAGCCATGCCCTACAAACCAAAACTTAAGGTCCTTTCCAAAAATGTACACCCTTCACATATGGTAGCAAACAACGCCAACACTCTATTAGCTTCAGATACCGATTCAGGAGAAACTGCAATGTACCACATATTATTTATGCCCATAATAGACACCCAACTCAAGCCGTAGTCAAACCATCGAGATCCGCCCGCACGCAACTAAGCCATCAGAATTGCACCTCTCCAACTCAACTGAGTCGCACAAACTATCCAATCCAAGAGTGCTGCCACAATACGAGTAGAGAATTCCCATTCAAAAGGACTATTTACTTCCATTGTTGTGCTGACCCAATACTACTGAACTGACTCATTTCTTCGGATAGTCGATATGCAATAATCCCAATCAAAGTCCCAAATACAGATTAAACCAACAGGAACCACATATCCAGAAGCTCATAAACTACTGTATTTCCTCTGAAGCACCCCATCCTGCCGCAACCACATCACCTATGCTGTATAGACCTTCTATGAATTTGAAGTTGTTCCTCCAACTCCCCTTGATGATAAAATGTAGATCCATTATTGAAGTAGAATATTGAAAGCCCCAATATTATCTCATGTAAAATCTCGATCCTTGGTCAAATGCAAAATCCGGGAATCCACTAATATTATATATATACGTGCCTCCAGCCCAAACTGATATAAGTCTGACTCTGCAATCTGACTGCCGCTATTGGACTCCGCCACTTGGCGCAAAGTCATGGGAAACAACGTCTGATAATCCACAAAACTACTCTTCACAGCTCGCACAACACGAATCACAAGGTACTCCAATACCGCCAACTACTCCCAATCAACACCCACCTCGTGGCCTTGCCAAAAATTGCAACTATTAGTTAACCAATTAAACCTTCCTAGCCCGCACTCATCAACCAGAATGTCGGAAACCATTGTGCCTCCATATGAACAATGGAATAGTCTCTCAATACCTCCAGGTCTTTAGTCTGAACAACATGTTGAGACAATGTCTGAGCATCCCTGAATCCTTCGTAGTCCGTTTGTAGCATCATGAACCACTGGAGTATGGCGAATGTTGAGAGCGTAATATTATACACGAGTGGATGCAAAGGAACATAAGTTATATACTTCGAGCTGAATCAATATCGCACGATAAGAATTTAAAAAAGGGGAATTTCCTAACAGTTCTGTAGCCTCTCGAAGATAAGTACAGACGTCTCCGTACCAATCCACAAGACTCTACTAAACCTGCTTGTGACTTGTATCACCCATGAACCTAGAGCTCTAATACCAACTTGTTACGACCCAAAATTCCCTCCGATGGAGTCATGATGGCACCTAGTCTCTAAACTAGATAAGCCTAACATAAACTGAAATAACATTAATGCTTACTAACTTTAAATTAACCAACTCTGAATAAATCAAAATTCCCAAAACCGGTGGTACAAGTCACAAGCCTATCTAAGAGTAATTTCACAAAATAATACATCACTGCCCCGAAACAAAGGAGCAAATGGAAGTAAAAACAAAGAAGGTGACTCCGAGACCTGCGAACGCTGTAGCAGGTTTTACCTTGAGTCTCCACCGTGACGACCCGCACAGCTACTATCAATCTACCTAGATCTGTACATAAAAATGTACAGAAGTGTAGTATGAACACATCACGACAGTGCCCAATAAGTATCAAGACTAACCTCGATGGGGTAGTGACGAGGAACAGTCACGACACCTATTGGTCAAATGAAATAAAAAGGATATGATAATAAAACATCAAGATAAAGAAAACGAAGTGCTATCAATCGCGGAGAGAAAATCCAAGTACAAACAGTATAATCTATAAAGTGAGAACATAGATAGTAACAAACGCAAACCAAGTAAATCAGATAGCCCAAGCAATTAAATACTGACGTAATAGAGACGGAGACAAGTAAGAATGTATCCAATTAAAGAAAACTATGTCAACTCAATCAATTACATCATGTTTAATACACTATCCCGACCATGTCAATCCTCGATTTCTCATATCATAATCTCAACTTTCGAACTTTCAGCACATATGGCACCTCGTGCCCATATATTTTCAATCTCACTCTTAACAACAGAATCCACATGATATACAATACGAAATGTCCTTACAAATGCACTTAAGATGTTCAAGAAGTCCTTTTTGCAAACTATAAATTAAATTTCAATTTCTAAATAAGTTTGGAAAATCGATGAGAAAAGATGAAGTTATTTTTAGAAATTATTCAAATAAGAAAGTACCCCTTTCAATTTAAAATACAACATCATAAGAATTATTACCTTTAACAGGGGAGTTGATAACTTAAAACATAGTAGAAATTCCTTTTTAAGAAACAAAAAATACAACCTCAGACGGTTTAAGGGGATAAAATTGAGAAACTAATTGAATTAAGGATGTAACAATTATTGAAGTTTGAAGTATTGAAACGTATAAATAAATATATATAAATACGGTGAGGTATTGAAAGCATTGTGGACTCTAATACAAAGGATCACAAAAATAAAGAAATTAAACAGTTTAAACATTTGAATTGATAACAACAAATAAACACAGCAGCAGAAAGTGCACGACATCACCCTTTGTGCTTTTACTCTCGTTCTCACCATAAGAATCAATATTTACTTTTACTCTTTCTTATTGCGGCATGCAACCCGATCCCAATCATATATTACTGTTGCGGCGTGCAACCCGAAACAAAATATATAATATTGTTTCGGGCGTGCAACCCGATCCAAATCATATAATGATGTTGCGGCGTGCAACCCGATCATTATAATATTGTTGCGGCGTGCAACCCGATCCATATAATATTATTGCGGCGTGCAACCCGATCCACATAATATTGTTGCGGCGTGTAACCCGATCCATATAATATTGTTGCGGGGTGCAACCCGATCCCAATATACAAATGAACACCAGTCATGAAAGAATCACGGTAAGAGAATAATAAGGAAACAACAATATCCCGGCAAGGGAGTCAACAACAAGAATAAACACGTCAAGGCAAGGGAACCAACAGTAAGAATTAAATATGTCCCGGCAAGGGAATCAGCTATAACCAAACTTGTACCAATAATTAACTTCACAATAAAACCTCAACTACATAACAAGGCATAATAAGCACGTGATAACTACACCGACAAACACAACAATTGGACATATAACCTATTTGCACGAAGTCATAGAGGAACTCATAGCCAAGAAGTATCAAAATAATAAGGAAGGCAATCACTACAATTAAGGCAATTTAGGGTCAATGTAACACGTAAAAATTAGAGGAAAGCTAACAACTTCATATGGAGCATATAGAGGCAATTAAAGCAACTAGGAAACCCAATCATAACAGGATACTTTCCACATAAGGAACTAAGAATCCTAGAGGCAAATTTTCCACAAATAAGTCCGAGCACACACTCGTCTACAATTAGCATAGAAGACTCAATTCCTAAGGGAAAGTCTCCCACACAAGGTTAGGCAAGATACTTACCTCAAAGATGAAAACTCGGTACTTTAAATTCTAAAATGGACTTCTCGGGCGAAAAGACCTCTGGACAACTCAAATCCAACTATAACAACTCCAAAACACACATAAATCGAATAAGGAACTATTTCGAATAATAAAGTTTCAATCTTTACAAAAATATAAAAATCGACCCAAAAGTCGACCCCTGGGCCCGCACCTCGGAACCGGTCAAATTTTATAAAATTTGATCACCCATTCCGAAATGAGTTCAACCATACAAAATTTATCCAATTCCGATACCATTTGGTCCCTCAAATCATGATTTTTCATTTTAAAATTGTTCTTCAAAAACCTACTCTTTCCCCAACCCAAAATACAATTTAAATGATAAAAATAAAGACAAATTCATGGAATATATTTAATTCTATTTGAAAAAACTTACCCAATCGAATTTCGTGAAAAACCCACCAACAATCGCCAGGAACCGAGCTCTAGAAGTCAAAATATGATGAAAATAGTGTAACCTCGATTTTGGAATATATTCTGTCTTCCCAGGTGTTTGTTCATCGCGATCACGGGAGAAGTGATGCGATCGCGTAGAAGAAAATTGCTACTGGCCCAAAATGTTCTATGCGATCGCACAAGGAGTGATGCAATCGTGAAGAGTAAAATTGGTAGGCACAATGCAATCGCGGACAAATCAATGAAATCGCATAGAAGAAAAATGCTGCTGTCCAAATTTGTGCTATGCTATCGCGAAAAAATCAATGCAATCGCATAGAAGGAAAATACTGTTGTCCAAATTTGTGCTATGCTATCGCGGACAAATCAATGCAATCGCATGGAAGGAAAATGTTGCTGTCCAAATTTGTGCTATGCGATCGCGAACGAATCAATGCGATCACATAGAAGGAAAATATGGGAGGTTAACATTGTACTACGCGATCGCGGCTATGCCTATGAGATCGCATAGAAGGAAATACAAGATAGCAGAACAACAGTTCAAACATAGGGAAAAATGATCCGTAGCCCATCCGAAACACACCCGAGGCTCCCGGGACCCCGTCTAATCACATAAACAAGTCATATAACCTAACACGAACTCGCTCGAGGTTTCAAATCACATAAAACAACACCAAAACAACGAATCATACCAAAAATCAAACTTATGAATTCCAAATCTTCAAATATCAAATCTCATGCCGAGACCTATCAATTCAACTCGGAATAACGCCAAATTTTGCAGACAAGTCCAAAATGACATAACGGAGCTACTTTAACTCTCGGAATCGAATTCCAACCCCGATTTCATAAAAGTCAACTATAGGTCAAACTTCTCAATTTTTCAAACTTCAACTTTTCCAACTTTCACCGAAATGCCTCAATTTACCCTACGGACCTCCAAATCCGAATCCGGATGCGTGTCTAAGTCCTAAATCAACATACGAAGTTGTTGAGATCATCCACGACCCATTCTGGGGCCGTTTACCCAAAAGTCCAATTTCTGTCAAATTCTCACCGTTTAAACTTCCAAAGCTAGTTTTCTTTTTCCAATTTGACCCTGAATCATCCGTTAACTGAATTCAACCATGCACGCAAGTCAATACACATATTATGAAGCTTCTCAAGACCTCAAATTGCCGAACCAGGCACAATTGCTCAAAACGACTAGTCGGATCGTTACACATACCCATTGAAAAAAGTCTTTTTTTGCTTAGAAATTTGGAATCTTGTATATATATATATTTGTATATTTGTATTTCATCACTCTATTTGCTACCTCATCCGTGAAATTTCCTTTCCGTCTTGCATCTAATGTTGCTAATCATGCTTGAAAATATGGAAGGAGGTCTTTATGTGTGATTTTTGGAGAGAAAGAACCTTATTTCTTTGGGTTTTCAATTTTTATAAATACTTGGCTAGTTTTGTTAAGTCTATGATTAATGGCTAGAGGTTGGTAAATTGGGACTTTTTGGAACATTTATGTAAGTACCTTTCTTTTTTGGGATTTTTTTCTATCTATACTATAATAGAAATTTATTTATCTATTTTCTCTAGGTTTTGTAGTTTTCAAAAAGTATCTAGGTTTTTTTTACAAACTGTATGTATTCCTCCTTAAAAAGCTCTCACCTCATTATTAACACCTTCAATTAAGGGATTGAATTATATCCATTCCTTTTTTTCTCTACTCCCCTCCCTCCCTTTTCTTCTACACAGATCTGGAAGCCACTTCTTCTTCCAATATTAGTTCACCAATTTTTTTCTTCCAATTTCTCGAAAACTCTATACAAGATACTCATATATGGTATAAGAAGGCACAAGAAAAATATAAATGGACAAAAAAAGTCTTGAACAAAAAAAGAAGCCATACTCGCCATAGAAATAGAACCAAGGAAATGGTTATTTTTTGTACGGTAACATTTTTGATCCTATACAATTTTGAAGATACATCCTAGTAATTATAGGAAATCTAAAAATTTTCTACCTGTACATGTTACTACTCTAAAAGCTAATATAATTCTGATACAAGATTGTATTGTAATTGTATCAGTAATGTATCAAGTATTCTTTCATGTATTGATGCATCAAATACAATTCAGATACAAATTTGATATAATCCTGAAAGAATTCTTATACAATTACGATACAACTTAAAATCAATTCTAAACTTAAACTGAATCAATATCGTATTATACTTGTATTAGTAATGTATCATGTATTGTTTTAGGTACAAATTGTGATACAATTATGATACAATCGTAATATAATTCTTAATTATGATACAATTTCGATCTTTCATATTTTTCAAGTTTCAATCTAAAACATCCACCTAGAACCAACTCTAAACTTAAATTATGATACAATATTGTATTATAGTATTATTAGTATTGTATCGGAATTTTCTTAGGTATTGATGTATCAAATACAATTCAGATACAATTATGATACATTTATCATACAATTATAATACAACTCCGAAACTTCTTCTTTCTCGATTTTTATTCTGAAATTCTATCTAATACCAACTTTAAACTTAACCAATCTCCCTTAAAATTGAGATATGAACCCTAAAGGATATTTTCAATAGTTTTCAAGAATACCCAATCCAAAAAATCACAAATTTGTAAAATCCGAATATCTAATTCAAAGTTTCAAAACTTTTTAATGGTATATCAATGACAGACCCTCTAGCTACAATTTCAGAGATAATGTCGCTGGATTTGTCAATAGTTGAAACTTTTTAATGGTTATTGATGGAATTGATTCACAGAAATATATGATGTTATTAGAGAGATAATAGTTTGATTTATATGAAAGAGAGAGAGAGAGAGAGAGAGAGAGAGAGAGAGAGAGAATGACTTTAAAATCTTTTAAAATTGGGAAGAAAATCGTGATTGTAGGAGGCTAATTAAGCTGATAGATGGGGATGAGGGATACAGTTACAAATTAATCCCTATATTTAGGGGATCCATCTTTTATCCTGATTTTGTACATAAATAGTAAATATAGATACATAAAGTAATTTTTAAGGAGCATAAAGAAAAGAAGTTAATAAGTTTCTAATATAGTATAGCTAGGTAAAAATTCCTTTTTTCAACTTTAGGAAAAGTAGTTAAGGGCCTGAGATGTTTCCTTGTGTTGGGCTTGGCTCATAAAAATTGGGAAGATCTAAGGGAAAACTACCCTGTATAGTCCTTCAAAGTTTTAATAGCCCAAAGTTTTCCCCTTGGACCCGAAATGTCCCTTCGGCCCAATCTTATTACATCTACTAGCCCATAATCCATAAACCACCCACGTTTTTGAATTCACCCGTTTAACTCGGCTCTCTCAAACCACCTTTCTCCTCAAATACAGCTTCTGCATTTTTACTCTTGGTTTCAATGTAAGCCAAAATTTCAGCAGGTTTTCCGATTTTTATTCATAGTCGACTCTAGGTTTTCCAATTTTTGTTCATAGTCATCTCTATAATGGGGGAAAAGAAGTCTTTGAAGAAAAAAAGGAAGATGAAGGCATCTCCAAATTCTCTGAAATTAGCCAGTAAATTAGTAAAATATAACCCTAATTTCATTAGCAATGACAATGATGATTTTGAAGATTTACCATAATTTGGGTGCGATTTGGGGCATGCAACCCATAAATCTGTTGAAGCAATGCAAAATACCCCTAGTGAAGGAAAGCAAAATACTCCTGTTGATAGAATGACTCGTTCTCATAGCGGGACTCCCAGCGATAGAGTAACGAGGTCACACACTGCTCAACATGTAGTTGTTGAAAAAAGCACAAGTTCCAAAAAAAGATTAAAATTGCAAAAAAGGATGTTGTGAAGGATAAGGGTAAAGGTTCTAAAAGGAAGGCTAAAAGTGATGGGGATGATGTTTCATCAAAAAAGAGAAAAGTTCACGTTGATCAAAAATGTTATAGCTCATCTGATTTAAAGGTATTTTCTAATAATATAACTTTGACTTGTATGCGCCTAGTTTATTTTAATATGTAGAAATTTAACCAATATGGAAGTTATGTTCCAGATTTGTATATAAAATGTATCATTATTTTTCATATTATATATAATGTGTATCAAGTCAATAAGTAATGTGCAACTTTTGTATATAAAGTGTATCATCTATCCATATATTGTATAAGTAATGTTTAAAATATGTATTTGTGATTGTTATGAAGCTTATATATATTTATATTTTTGTGTTGTTTGAAGCTTTGGGATTACTATGTTCCTTTGGCTGATCATTATAGTACCCGTATCAGTGTGCATACAAACTGCAGTATAGTGGAACATTTGAAAAATAATTTGGATGATCAGCAGATTGAGATGTTTAGAAGAACATGTTTTGGTTTTTTTATGGACTTGCCCGAATTTTTTATACAGAACCAACTTATCCATTCACTATTGCTTAGGGAAGTAGTGTCACCTAAAGATAATGAGTTATGGATTAAAGTGAATAGCACCAAGTTGCGTTTTGGACTTGCAAAGTTTTGTATTATTACAGGTTTAAAGTGTAATGGTGATCCCAATAAGGATTATGAATCTGTCCAGTCGAGTCGGTTGATGGAATTGTACTTTCCAAGCATGTCGAAAGTGTCTAAGAAATCGTTAACTGACTGTTTCTTAAACAAGATGTGGAAATCTGATGAGGATGCATTAAAGATTGCAGTATTGTATTTCATTCACAGTTTCCTATTTTCTACTACGAATGATGATTTGATAACAAAGAATGATTTTCTGTTGGTTGAATCTGGTGATTTTGAAACTTTCCCTTGGGGAAAAGTGGTTTATAATGCTACGTTGGGTTCAATGAAGGATAAGGTTCGTAGTAGGAGAGAGATGTACTGATATGGTGGTTTGCCTTTGGCATTCCAGTATTGGTTTTATGAATGCTGCCCCTATACTCGCAAAAATCTCGCTTGCCGGATTGGAAATCTTGTGCCACACATACTTAACTGGAAAGTAAAGAAGAAGGTGACGTTTAAGAGGTTGAGGAAAGAGTTTTTTCTTTTAAGTCAGGAGCAGGTAAAAGATATATATTTCTGATACATAAATTATACATTTCTGATACATGCATTATACATTTCTGATACATTTCTGATACATGAATTATGCATTTCTGATACATTTGGTGATTGCTAACTTTTATTTATTTATTTGTAGTTGGTGTTTGGTAACATTTCCCCAACAAATGATGAACAAACAAGGCTTCAATTGGATGACTTTGTCCCGGTTTGTGAAGATAAAAATGAGATTCATATTGAATTTGGAGTCGTGGCTGAAGTTAAAACAAATGCTAAGAAGCACTCCAAAAATAAGCCAGAATCACAATTTATCAACAATGAGAATCCTGATTCACAGTCCAGTAACTTGAATTCAAGCGAGAAAGAGCTGAAACTTCTGAGAAGTGAAATCAAGAAGGTACAATTCTATTTTGTCTTTGAGCAGTTCTGACAACTTAATTGATATTCGGTTTCACTTTTCCTTTTATAGGTAAACGACAAGGTTTCATCTTTGGAGAACTTAATGATTTCCTCATTTAAAAAGGTTTTTAAAGCTCTAGGTATACACAATGCTTCAAAGGTATTCTCATAACTACGCTTATTTGTTATTTTTACCTTTTACTACGATTTTACAACTTGTTGTATATTTTTTCTGAACAGGGTAATAAAAAAGATGACAACTATCATGATAACGAATTTTCAGAGAATAATTTTGGTAGTGAGGAAGTTATGGAGAAAAATATTAGCATTGAAGAAGTTGTAAAGAAAAATATTGACAATGAGGTAGGTCTAGAGCAAACTGTTGATGTTATGGAGGGTTTGGTGAAGGATTCTATACAAGATGGTAAAAGTAGTAAAGGAGTTGGTGATGACGAAGCCTGGATTGAGGATGCCGAGCTTGAAATCACTGCAATCACCCAACAGTTTTGTGACAAAAATACTTCTAATATGGGGAGTTTGGTGGATGATTCTGTACAACTTGGTAAAAATAGGTGTGAGGAAGGTGGTGAGGACAATAGCTGGAGTAGTGATGCTGAGGCTCAAATAACTGCAATCACCCAAAAGTATTTCAATCAAAATATTATACATGGTGATTGTTTAGGAGTGGAGAAAAATATTGCTACTATGCAGGAAGAAAACAAGCCAACTAAGTCAAAGAAGCCCATCTTGACTATAAAGTATCCTTTTGAGGAAAATGTTGACAATCCTGTTGATTTCAAAGTATTGTGTAAGTGGAACACTTTCATCAATAGAGGCTTAAGGACTAATGCACCGTAAGTTTTATGTTTCAGTTTTTTATTATTTTTTTTCTTGTTTATTTCATGTTATGAACCATATCTTTTTATCATGATTCATCAGGGACGATGTTTATACAGAGGCTGGCAATAAGCTAAATAAAATATTTGAATTTGGAGTTGATAATATTGGAGAAAAAAAATGGTTCTTCACATTTGCATATCCCGGTCTACCCTTGTGTGATTCAGTACGTCAACACTTTAACTGTAAAATATAAACTGGTGATATACATTTTTAGTTTTCTCATACTGTAATTTTCTGACTGTGTATATTCTTCACATTTCAGCATATTGATGTAATTTTTTACTATTTGACAAAAAAAGGGAAGTACGGTGTTGATGTTCCAATAAAATTCACAACGACTGACTGTTGGTTTAACTACTTGATTTCGAATTTGATATGATGACCCGACCCGTCGTCTCGTGAGTTACCACCCCGTTTCCCCCATTTTATGCTTTTTCATGTTTCGTTATCGGTCTTCAGTGTGTTAGAGTTAAATCGGATTGGTTTACCATTGCATGTCGCTGTGACTTTACTATCTCATTAATCGCTTTATTTATTGTCTTTTATTCTTTCACTGCGAAACTAACTTGGCTCTTCATGTCTTTTTCTTTTCTTTAACTGCTTTCCTTTACTGCTTTATTTCAATACTGTTGTAATCACTGCAATTATTGTAATCCTTTATCTTATGAACGTGGAAAATACATGTCAACTTGTTTCATTCTTGTAAACTGCATCTTCAACATCATATTCCACTCGTGCCAAACAAATACCATAGCAACGCTTATAATGAGTGGTTGCGCTCTTCCAATATTATCACCCTTCAAATTTGGCAAAGGTGTATTTGCGGTAAAATCAGTCGATCAGTGGTGCAGTCGACTGTTCCGTGCCTTTCCCTCTTGAGTTGTCCGCTCAAGGGTACCTGTCTAATACCCCAATAGAAACCTTACTCTGTTTAATTGTGCATACATCATAGTCAAACCTAGCCGAGTCAGTTATGTTGTCCGCGTAATGACTCGTTAAGATAGCCTTTGTCCAAAGTCCATCAGGTTTCCCTGAAACCCAAACGGACACCACCATATTCTGTGCATTCATTTGGAGAACTAAATGCTTCTTATGCTTTTTATTGGTATTAAATAATTGAGTCCGGTGGGGTGAGGTCTTAACCCTTTTGTTTTGCAGGAAATGAATGACAAAGTTCCTGACTTCGGTATGGTAAACATACCTTCACCCTTGCAGACTTGGTGGAGAAACCTCCCATCGAGCAACCAAATCAACGAATGGAAAGAGAGAGTCACCAAGGCTAGTAAAAAGCTAGAAGTACAACTTGCTGGAATTGGAAGGAAAAGTGAGGAAGAGAGTCACCGACTGTCAAAACGTTGAGGGAAGCGAAGGAGAATGCCTGGCAAAGGCATTTTTACTAGAAAATCTGCGTGAGCTGGAGGATCTGATCAACGAGAACATTCAACCTAAAGAAGGTCCTTCTGGGACCAAGTAGTTAGGAGTCTTTCATTTTGCTTTAATGATGTAATAAGGCCAATGGCCACTAATGACATTTTACTTTCCGTTATTTAGTGTCGTTTTGGATTCGTCTTATTTTTATCAATAAAATGAGGCATTTAGCATTATAAGTTCTCCAAATTAATTTGTCGTTAAGCCTACCTCGGGCACAACGAGGCACCCAAATTAGGATGCGATTTATATTCTTGCACAATATGTTTAAATATTACAACATTTTATTCTCATAATCCGCACTAACTTGTTACCTTTTTTGTTTTTCTTTATTTTTATTCCCCTCCCCAAAGGCTAGTTCGTGTATTCTGGCACCATCATCATACAATACGAGATCCAAGGGCCCTCCACCTCCTCCTCCTCCAAGTCCTATCCGGAACAAGAACAAAGGCAGAATGGGAGATTCAAACGCCATAAAGGAAATCGAAAGAATTGAGATTCCTCATGGTACCCCGGTTGCTAAGGAAACTGCTGCCCAACTTGAGCAGAAACTGTTGAAGTTCCAAGAAGAACTGGATCAAGTTCAGAACTTGGCAAATTTATCATTCACTCTCACCGCTCCTGATGTCAACTTTCCAAATACTCAAAATCCCGCACCTCCACAGAACACCCCACAACCACAGAAACATCCCACTCATGCTCAACACTACAAAACATGCCACACTCCAAACAACACTCCACTGCTCATTTCTGAACCACTAAACACCACAAACGACCACCTCCACAACACTCCTATCTAGGTAGATACTATACCCCACTACACTCAACCAATCTCAAGTGCACCTGAGTCTGATGATAAGGACTCTCTTATCAGAAACTTAGCAGCAGAACTCAAAAGGTTGACCAGCCGAGTCCAGGGCATGGAAGGAAGCAAAGATATAGAGGGGCTGAATTATGAAGACCTCTGCATTCAGCCGGATGTTGAACTTCCATAGGGGTACAAACCTCCTAAGTTCGGAATGTTCGATGGTACGGGGGATCCCACAGTCCATTTGAGGACATATTGTGATAATCTAGTTGGAGTCGGAAGGGATAAGAAAATCCGTATGAAACTCTTCATAAGAAGTCTGAAGGAGGATGCTTTATCCTGGTACATCAGCCAGGACCCCAAGAAATGGACCAGCTGGGTAGGTATGGCATCGAATTTCATGGATAGGTTCCGATTCAATGCAGAGAATGCACCGGATGTATTCTACATCCAGAATTTGATGAAGAAGCCTACCGAGACATTCCGCGAGTATGCTACTCGTTGGAGATCAGAGACTGCTAAGGTTAGGCCGGCCTTGGAAGAGGAACAGATGAACAGATTCTTTGTCCGGGTTCAAGATCCACAATATTATGAGAGGTTGATGCTGATCGATGGCCAGAAATTCTCCGATATTATCAAGCTGGGAGAAAGAATTGAGGAAGGCATTAAGAATGGTATGATTACTAATCTTGAAGCATTGCAGGCCACCAACAAGGCTTTACAGTCTGGTGGCACGTCCAATAAGAAGGACGTAAGTGTTGTAATGGTCGTACAGGGAGCCAAATCACCACCAAAATACCACACTTACCTGTCACCTCCACTTACATATCAGCCTATCCCGAATTACCAAGCACCCGCTTACCAAAATCCACCACCCGTTTACCAATCATCCCCACCTCCCACATATCAACCCACTTCATCCAGATACTCTCAACCTGCACCTATTTACCAAGCTTATAATGCCTAATCCTCTCACTACCAATCACCTCCCACTCGCCAAAATTTCCCTAGGCCCAGGCCAAATTTTGACCGCAGACCTCCCAGACAATATACAGCCATCGCTGAGCCAATTGACCAGCTGTATAAGAAACTTAAAGCTGCTGGTTACGTCTCCCCTATCCTTGCCATAACTCCAGAAAATCCTTCCCAGTGGGTCAACCCTAATAAGACCTGTGCGTACCACTCCGACATGAAGGGACATACCATTAATGAGTGCCGCTCGTTGAAAGACAAGATTCAAACTCTGATTGACAATAAGGTTATCGTAGCAAAGGATCCTGCTCCTAATGTCCGCAACAACCCTCTGCCTGATCACAAAGTTAGAGACATTCACATGATCGAGATCGAAGATAACTGGGACCCCAAGGGGTCGATATGATTGATTGTTGAGGGTGATGAGCCAAAGAAACCGGAGGTCACACTTAACCCAATCGTTGTGCAAAATCACCCCTCCAAGGGCGATGAAGTAAATATGTCTATACCTCTCGAATTTGAAGCACCTCCTTCAGCAAAGGCGCCCAGACCAATTGAAGTTGAGTTTGGAGTCACGAAGGCACCTACACCTTTCGAAGTTGTTGTGTTACCACCAAGGGTACCTATTCCTGTAGCAATGTTAGACATAACACCGTTCCACTCAAATGCCATACCATGGGATTATACAGCTGGGGCGAGGAGGAAAGGGAAGACCAAGACGGAAGAAGCAATTGCTGCACAGGGTATGACCAGAACAGGCAGGGTTTACACTCCAAAGCACCTAACTAGTCCAGTAAGCAAGCCTCTGGACGGACTATTGAAACTGGGCCCGATGATCTTTGGAGAAAAATACAAGCTAAGGAGTATTCAGTCGTCGAGCAGTTGAACAAAACACCAGCACAGATCTCCATCCTAGCTCTTCTATAGAGCTCTGACACAACATAAAAATGCCTTGATGAAGATATTGAGCGAAGCTTATGTGCCCAGCAACATAACTGGGTGCGAAATGGCAAATATGGTTGGGCAGGTATTGGAAAGCCACAGGATCACCTTCCACGAAGACGAACTGCCGCTGGAAGGACTGAGTCACAACATGGCCCTGCACATCACCGTGCAATGCGAGGATTACTTCATCACTAGAGTCTTGATCGATGGAGGCTCCAGCCTCAACATCTGTCCGTTGATAACTCTCAGACCATTGGGAAAGAGCCTGCACGAGATCAAAGATGGAGCCATCAATGTCAAAGCCTTCGATGGGTCCCAAAAGTCTACTATTGGGGAGATCAACCTACGCTTGCAAATGGGACCAACTTGGTTCGACATTGACTTTTAAGTGATAAATGTTCCAGCATCCTACAACTTGCTGTTGGGACGACCATGGATCTAGGCCGCTGGAGTGGTAGCCTCGACCCAGCATCAGGCAATGAAATTCGAGTGGAATCACCAAGAGGTGATTATTCATGGGATGGTAGCAACCTCATATACAGTCGCCAGACCATCCCAATGGTTGGAGGCAGAAGAAAAATAGGTGGAGAAACATACCACCACATCGAACAGGTCAACACTGTAGACAAGGATAGATGGTGGGATGACAAAATTGAAAGTATCTTGAACTAGTGTGCGTACGAACCTGGAAAGGGACTCGGCAAAACCTCCAGGGAATCACCAAGCCCATCAAGCTGAAGGAACATGGTACTACATTTGGTTTGGGGTATGAGTACACCTAGGAGGAGTTCAATCACTAGTCGCCACCATGGTGCAGTCCCTACTATCCACTGGAGCATACGATACCTCGCCTGGAACAGACTTTCCAGCCGGCAAACATCATATATGGATCAGAGGAAGATAAAGCATTCGCAGCCATGAAAAATTTGTTCCTGGAGGACGATGATATGGACTGCTGTGTTATTTTCAAGGAGGAAGGGGAGGAAGGCCCTTCTATACAAGTTGTGAACCAAGGAGAACTCCTCAACAATTGGTCAATCAGAACCACCGGGGCCCGGAAAGCTTCGAGGTAGCAAGGCTAAACAAAATCACCATGCATCACATTCTTACTTTTTACTAGATGATTTTATTTCCGCATTGTCTTTAATTTTGAAAAAAGAGCTCTATCTTCCAAAACAATTATGAATTCAATCAAAGCATTTCGATTTATTATATATCTCGCTCTTATTATTTTTTCTATCATTCACTTTATTTTACACAGCATTACTATTACTTGCCTTGACGATGAACCAACGATTGTGACTTGCAACGAGACAACGCAACAAACGGATATGGATTCAGAAGAGGATGATAGACCAGAAGAGGTCTTCAGAGAGGTTGAGAATTTTGAGAATAGGCCTAAGTCTAACTTGGACGAAACTGAGGTTGTTAATCTGGGAGATACAGAGAATGACAAAGAAACGTGCATCAGTGTTCACCTGTCACCATCAGAAAAGAAAGAGTACACGGTGTTCCTAAAGGAATATGAGGACATATTCGCCTTGTCATATGATGATATGACTGGTCTCAATACATCCATTGTAGCTCACAAACTGCCAACAGATCCAACATGCCTACCCGGTATCCGCCAAGCTCAGGTTCCCTTGCATCAATAATATGGCCGAATATGAAGCCTGCATCTTGAGGCTCAAAATGGCCATTGACATGAACGTTCAGGAGTTGCTAGTGATCGGGGATTCAGACTTGCTCATACATCAGGTTCGAGGGGAGTGGGCAACCAAGAACTCTAAGATACTTCCCTACCTGCATCACATACAGGAGTTGAGGAAAAGGTTCACAAAGACAGAATTTCAGCACGTCCCCAGAGTCCAGAACGAGTTTGCTGATGCCTTAGCTACTTTATCGTCCATGATCCAGCATCCAGATACAAATTTCATTGATCCCATCCCAGTAGAGATTCATGATCAGCCGGCTTATTGCGCCCGCGTTGAGGAAGAAGCTGATGGAAAACCATGGTTCCATGACATCAGGGAGTACTTGACAACAGGGGAGTATCCAGAACTTGCCAACGCTACTCAGAAGCGCCCACTTCGTAGGTTATCCAGTAACTTCTTTCACAGTGGAGGAATCCTGTACATGAGGACTCCCGATTTGGGTCTACTAAGGTGTGTTGAAGCAAAAGAAGCATCTAGGCTATTGGACGAAGTGCGCGCAGGGATCTGCGGGCCGCACATGAATGGTTTTGTCCTAGCAAAGAAGATACTCCGGGCAGGGTATTTTTGGATGACTATGGAAACAGACTGTATCTGGTATGTTCGCAAATGCCATCGATGTCAGATACATGCAGATATGATAAAGGTGCCTCCAAACGAGCTTACTGCAACAAGTTCACCATGACCATTCGCCGCTTAAGAAATGGACGTTATCGGACCTATTGAGTCTGCCGCATCAAATGGGCACAGGTTCATCTTAGTAGCAATTGACTATTTTACCAAATGGGTCGAAACAACATCATATAGGGCGGTCACTAAGAAGGTTGTGGCAGATTTCATCCGCGACCGCATTATTTGTCGGTTCGGAATTTCGGAATCAATTATCACCGATAATGGTTCCAATTTCAATAGTGATTTGATGAAATCAATGTGTGAAACATTCAAGATCAAACACAAGAACTCTATAGCCTACAAGCCTTAGATGAATAGAGCTGTGGAGGCAGCCAACAAGAATATCAAGAAGATACTAAGGAAGATGGTCGAGGGCACAAACAATGGAATGAAAAATTATCATTCGCCTTATTGGGATACCGCACCACAGTCCGCACATCGACCGGAGCAACTCCCTACATGCTGGTTTATGGTACAGAGGCGGTCATTCCCGCCGCGGTAGAAATTCCCTCCTTAAAGATCATACAAGAAGCAGAGTTGGATAATGCAGAATGGGTAAAAGGCCGCTACGAGCAGTTAGCCCTTATAGATGGGAGAAGGATGAATGCAGTTTGCCACGGTCAGTTGTATTAGAACAAAATGTCCAGAGCCTTCAACAAAAGAGTTAAGCCAAGGAAGTTTACACCGGGGCAGCTGGTGTTGAAGAAAGTATTCCCATATCAAGATGAAGCCAAGGGGAAGTTCTCTCCCAATTGGCAGGGTCCGTACATGGTTCACCGGGTTCTAACCGGAGGAGCCCTTATTCTTGCAGAGATGGATGGAAAAGTCTGGCGGAAGCCAA